>NC_091360.1:9272814-9370681 GCF_038502225.1 Cherax quadricarinatus
ACCAGAAACAGCACTGGTCCTAGGACTGACCCCTGTGGAACCCCGCTTGTCACAGGCGCCCACTCTGACACCTCATCACGTACTGCGACTCGCTGATGTCTTCTTGACAGGTATTCCTTGAACCGTTGCAGAACTGTCCCTGTTATACCTACCTGGTCCTCCAGTATATGCACTAATCTCTTGTGTGGAACCGTGTCAAAAGCCTTCTTTTCAAGAAAACGCAGTCTACCCACCCCTCTCTCTCTAGTCTTACTGCTGTCACCCTGTCATAGAACTCCAGTACGTTTGTGAAACAAGATTTCCCGTTCCTGAAACCGTGCTGATTGTCGTTAAGCTCATTCCTTTGTAGGTGCTCCACCACTCTTCCCCTGATAATCTTCTCCATGACTTTGCATATTATACATGCCAGTGACACTTGTCTGTAGTTTAGAGCTTCGTATATGTCTCCTTTTTAAAAATTGTGATTACATTTGCTATCTTCCATACCTTAGGTAGTCGCCCTGTTTCGACAGATATGTTGAAGATTGTTGTTAGTGGCACACACAGCCCCTCTGCTCCCTACCTCAGGACTCATGGAGTGATGTCCTGCCCCATCGCCTTTGAGGTATCCAGCTTGCTTAGTATCCTCTTCACGTCCTCCTCTGTTGTATGTATTGTGTCCAACATGTGATGGTGTACCCCACCTCTCCGTCTTTCCGGAGTCCCTTCTGTCTCCTCTGTGAACACTTTTTTGAATCTCATGTTGAACTCTTCGCATACTTCTTGGTCGTTTCTTGTGATCTCCCCTCCTTTCTTTCTCAGCCTTATTACCTGGTCCTTGACTGTTGTTTTCCTTCTGATGTTGCTGTACAGCAGCTTCGGGTCAGATTTTGCTTTCGCTGCTATGTCATTTTCGTATTGTCACTGAGGCTCCCTTCTTACCTGTGCATATTCATTTATGGATCTTCGACTGCTCTCCTTCTCCTGGATCCTTTGCCTTCTATACTTCTTCCATTCTCTAGCACCCTTGGTTTTGGCCTCTCTACACCTTTGAGTGAACCATGGACTCATCGGGGTCTTCTCGTTATTTCTGTTATGTTGTCATATATTCCATCATCTCATTTACTGACTTTCGTGCTAGTGCTTTGTCTCAGTGAACCTCATACAGGAAATTTCTCATGCCTCTGTAGTCCCCTCTCTTAGTTTAGTTACGTTCGTCCTGCCCTTACTGCTTCCCTCTCCACTTGTAACTATGTATTTGTAGCTCAGAATCATTTGATCACTGGCCATGAGGGGTCTTAAATATATGTTGTCCTCAATATCTGCATTACTCAAGGTGAATACTAGGTCCAGTCTTGCTGGTTCATCCTCTCCTCTCTCTCGGGTAGTGTACCTTACGTGTTGGTACATGAAGCTTTCCAGTACCACATCCATCATCTTAGCCCTCCACGTTTCTGGGCCCCCATGTTGCTCAAAGTTCTACCAGTCAATTTCTTTGTGATTGAAGCAACCCATAATCAGTAGCTTTGCCCTTCTTGTATAAGCCCTTCTGGTCACTTCAGCCAGTGTGTCAACCATTGTCTTTTACTCTCATTATACCCTTGCCTTGGCCTCCTGCTGTTCTGTGGTAGATAATACATCACTGCAATTGCCACCTAGGGACCTCCAGACTGAAGTGTTCCTATTATGTAGTCTCTTGCTTCTCCTCTGTCTCCTCTCTCCAGCTCATCAAAATCCCATTGGCTTTTGATGAGCAGTGCCACTTCTCCACCCCCTCTGTTCCCTCTGTCTTTCCTCAGGATATATCGCGTTAGAAAGATGGTATCTGTTATTAGTCCTGTGAGGTTCATTTCGGTGAGAGCTATGATGTTCAGTGATGCCTCTTTGATTCTTTAGTTCCACTCCTACTTATTCGTTTTTCCATCAGTGTTGTTGTACCATACCTTTAGTTTCCTCTACAACACTGTGTTCTGGGGGTCTGTTGGGGTAGGGGGCCTGGTAGTGTGCTGTGAGATTCTTCAGCATATTGTGGGGTGGGGGCTGTAAGTGTGAATTGTGGTTTGTGTTGGGATAGTTTGTCTGTGGGGTTCTGATGGTAGTTCTGTGTGTGCTTGCACTTGTTGCTCTGCTCGGCTCTGGTTGTCCTCTGCTGACTCTGTCCTTGGTTTTTTCCAAGCCCCTTTCGTTTCTGTGTCTTATCCCTCATCTGCTGTCATTCTGTTTTTGTTCTGTCGCAGTCCAGGAACACCCTCTCGTATGTTGATTCCTTCAGCCGTGGTTTCTCTTGCAGAATCCTGTTCCACATCATTTGTCTTGAAAACCAGTATGACCAGCCGATTTCTTCCCTTCAAATACCCTCCTTGTCTCTGAAAATTACTATCTCAGTTATATACTCCTCGTCTATTTCTTTGATATTTTCAATCTCCTGTTTTTCTTTCTGCCATCTTTCATTATGTGTCCTCCCATCGCTCTATCGAAACCCATGAATAAACACTGACTTCTCCCTCTCCTCCTCCCACTGCCTTTTCCTCTGTCTCTGGGTCCTGTTTGTACATAGCCGTTGTCTACCTTATTTTTTTCCCTGTAACTCTAGGTGGTATGGTCGTGCCTCTGCATGGGACCTGTCACATTCTTTACCTTCTCCCCCGTTACTTACCGCTATCCCTGCTCCTAACAGCTCTTCCCTCTGCACTCTTCGGCCTTGCTTAGTAGACTGATAGGGCCGTAGCGTATGTCTTGTCTCCTTTTCCGTTGGGCTCCTCGTTTAATAGAGGTATACCTGCTTCAGATGCCATATCTCATCTGAGCAATGTGTGTGTGTGTGTGTGTGTGTGTGTGTGTGTGTGTGTGTGTGTGCGCGCGCGTGTGTGTGCGCGCTTGTGTGTGTGTGTGTGTGTGTGTGTGTGCGCGCGCTTGTGTGTGTGTGTGTGTGTGTGTGTGTGTGTGTGTGTGTGTGTGCTTGTGTGTTTGCTTGTGTGTGTTTGCTTGTGTGTGAGTGCGAGTGTGCAAAAGACAAATGAGTATCTATTGACTCGCCAACCTCCCCTCTCACTGACAAATCTCCCTCCCAACTGACAAACCTCCCTCCCCACTGACAAACCTCCCTCCCCACTGACAAATCTCCCTCCCAACTGACAAACCTCCCTCCCCACTGACAAACCTCCCTCCCCACTGACAAACCTTCTCTCCAACTGACAAACCTCTCCCCCCACTGACAAATCATCCTTCCCACTGACAAAACTCCCTCCCACTATATTTTCCCCTGGAAATATTACAGGACGCTTAGCACACTCCCTTAATAAATAACACTGTTATAAACCAGAAGGGAAAAAAATTGCTATAACACTGTGCTATAACACTGATATAACACTGTGATATAACACTGTGCTATAACACTGTGCTATAACACTGTGCTATAACACTGTGCTATAACACTGTGCTATAACACTGTGCTATAACACTGTGCTATAACACTGTGCTATAACACTGTGCTATAACACTGTGCTATAACACTGTGCTATAACACTGTGCTATAACACTGTGCTATAACACTCTGCTATAACACTCTGCTATAACACTCTGCTATAACACTCTGCTATAACACTCTGCTATAACACTCTGCTATAACACTGTGCTATAACACTCTGCTATAACACTCTGCTATAACACTGTGATATAACACTGTGATATAACACTGTGCTATAACACTGTGATATAACACTGTGCTATAACACTGATATAACACTGTGCTATAACACTGATATAACGCTGTGATATAACGCTGTGATATAACGCTGTGATATAACACTGTGATATAACACTGTGCATGGATCACAAGAAACAAGAGAATTACTTAATTCTGTACCTGTAGTAAGATGTAATGTTGGCACCAGTTAAGAGTAGTGAGGAGTGACGAAGGAGAAGGAAAAAAAAACAAGGAAATGAAGAAAAAGAAGAAAATGAACAAAAGACGAAGAGGAAGAAGTAAGAAAAAACACTAGAAAGAAAAGGAGAAAAAAGAAGATAATGAAGAAGAAAACTGAACAAAAGAAGAAAATAATAAAAACAAGAAGAGGAGGAAGAAAAGTAAAAAATGAAAGTGAAGAAAAAGAAACTGTTATTGAGGGAGAGTGTTAGTAACCCAGGATAACCCGATAGTGTAACTAAGCTCAGCTTCCCACCAGCTGCCCAAACAAAGAAATCACAGGAGAAAAGGGAGAAGAAAGACGAGAAAGAAGCAGAAAAAGAAAAGGAAGTAGATGATTTTATCCTGGATTAATAACCCAGGATAACCCAATAAAATGAAGTGGGTCAACTTCCCACCACTTGCTCGACGACAGACAGAAGTAAACATCTAACTATACAGTCAGAAATATATTGTTCGTGAATTTGTCGACGAACTGAAGGGATTCAGACTAATTTAGCGAACGGTGGATCAAGCCTGCACCCTTACTTGAGTTGAATGATCCAAGCGGGTTTGGCGCTTCTTGAAATACGTCAAAATCTACGTAAAATTAATTAATGCAATTACAATTTTGGCATTTTCGGGAATATAAGGCGCACGACAGAAGTATCGTAACGGTAACCCAGTACTCATATTTCAAGGTTTATTTACCATCTTACATTACGCTCAAGCGTAACACAAAGCCTACCCTTGACTCTGACCCTGAGCATATAAGGCGCAGGTTGATTTTCCAAGACTTTTTGTGGAAAATAAGGCGCGTCTTATAAGCCTGAAAACATCGTATTATCTTGCATTTGGCGAAACGTTAAACCCAAGTGAGATATTCTAAGTTCGAACCTCCGTTTGTTGATCGTTGCCCTGTCACTGATCAGCCAGGCTGTTGGTACTCATCTAAACCACTTAGAGAAAAAGTAATTCAAGTCATCAAATATCTAAGGTGAAAGATGGCTAGGTAAGCCAACAGGATGCTTGCAATCACAACCTGGTTGACCAGGAAGAATTGTGGTGGTGGAGGTGGTGTGAGTGGGAGTGGTGGTGGTACAGGTGGTGGTGGTGCTGGTGGTGTTACTGATAGTGGTGGTGGTGCTGGTGGTGGTGCTGGGAGTAGTGGTGGTGCTGCAAGTGGTGGTGCTGGTAGTAGTGGTTCTGGGAGTGGTGATGCTGGGAGTGGTACTAAGGGGTGGTGGTGCTGGGAGTGATGGTGCTGGGAGTGGTGGTGCTAGGAGTGGTGGTGCTAGGAGTGGTGGTGCTGGTGGTAGTGCTGGAAGTGGTGGTGCTGAGAGTGGTGGTGCTGAGAGTAGTGGTGCTGGGAGTAGTGGTGCTGGGAGTAGTGGTGCTGAGAGTGGTGGTTCTGGTGGTGGCGGTGCTGGGAGTGGTACTAGAAGTGGTGGTGCTAAGAGTGATGGTGCTGGGAGTGATGGTGCTGGGAGTGGTGCTGGGAATGGTGGTGCTAGAAGTGGTGCTGAGAGTGGTGGTGCTGGGAGTGGTGGTGCTAGGAGTGGTGGTGCTGGGAGTGCTGGTGCTAAGAGTGGTGGTGCTGGGAGATAGATCGCAAGAAAGAAAGTATCGACAAACCCAACAGAGCAAGAAATTTCTCCTGGTCGTGTCTTAGAAAGCAGGAAGGAGAAATGGAAAAGAAAGTGAAAACAAAATAAGGATGTGGAAAGTAAGAAAAAATGGAAAGAAAGTAGGAAGAATGTGAGAAGAAAATGAGAAAGTGCAAAGAAAATGATGAGAACGTGGGAAGAGAGAAGAAAATGAGAGTGGGAAGAAAATGTAACGTAATGAAACGAGAATCAAAACGAATGTAGAGAGAAAGTGACATAGAAATCAAGAGAACGTCAGTATTAAGAAAATAACATTGCTGGAAAGAGAAAAGAAAGTGAGTTGAAAGAAAGGTGAAAAAAGTGAGGAGAAAGAAGATAAGAGGAAAAAGGAAACCAGAGGAGAAAGTGGCAAAGAAAGTAGGGGAAAGAAGAGAAGAAAAGAACAGCCAGGACAAACAGGAGTCTCAGTCAGGCGGAGAAAGATGTTAGACAGAATCCATGATGCAGGTGTTAGGCAGAATGAATGATGCAGGTGTTAGAATCCATAATGCAGGTGTTAGGCAGAATCTATGATATAGGTGTTAGAATCTATGATGCAGGTGTTTTCCTTTACTTGATGTGCTGTTTGGAGTAAGGAGCTGTGCTCTCATTGTAGGATGGGAGAGGTGTCGAGTTAGGATAGAGGATGGGTGAGGTGTTCTGTTAGGATAGGGGAACAGGATGCCCTGTTAGGATAAGGAAAGGAGGATGTTCTGTTAGGATAAGGGGAGGACGTTCTGTTAGGATAGTGGAAGAGGATGCCCTGTTAGGATAAGGAGAGGAGGATGTTCTGTTAGGATAAAGGGAGGAGGATGTTCTGTTAGGATAAAGAGAGGAGGATGTTCTGTTAGGATAGGGGAACAGGATGCCCTGTTAGGATAAGGAGAGGAGGATGTTCTGTTAAGCATAAAGGGAGGAGGAGGATGTTCTGTTAGGATAAGGGGAGAAGGAAGTTCTGTTCTGGATTATATATAATACATCAAGAGGTGGATATTTCTCCTCTAAATGTGAATGTTATGGTTTAATCTTAATGTTAGTATACTAGTAAATTTAGTGTTGATGACAGACGTGAAGCTGATAAGACTGAGTCCTAAGAAATTATTGCTTTAGGTTCAGCTTATAATATTGCCAATAAAGATTTGCTTTCATTATTACTGACTACAGCTACCTGTGGCTGTCTTGTAGTCAGTAACAGTGGAAGAATTACCGACTATATGTTATGTAAAAAGACACAAATGCAAGTAATTCGACATTTTATTGTGGCAATGTTTCGCTCTCCAGGAGCTTTGTCAGAGCTCCTGGAGAGCAAAACGTTGCTACGATGGAATGACACATTAGTTACCTAACACAACCACCAACACAGTTACCTACACAACCACCACTACCATAACCACAGTTACCAACACCAACACCACCACCTCAGCCACCATCACAATTACGAACACAACCACAACCACCACCACAACCACCACCACAACCACAACCACCACCACAACCACCACCACAACCACCACCACACGAGAAAATGGGTCATGTATATCTTCACTTATTTATTCAGTATACTCATAATATTCTTTATATGTATAATATCTTCCAAAACAAATGTACAAAGGTAAGTTTCATGCATAAATTACTTTGTTGCAAAGTTAAGGTTGCTGGAAAGTTAACAAAGCTGGAGCGCCCAGACCCATCTGTCTCAGTGAGCTGCAATACCCAGGCTTGTACCACACAGAAATGTATCATTAGAGGAATAAATGCTCATATTGCATTAAAACTTACACAAATAACTCGCACGTATGAGTACGAAAATTATGACGACGTTTCGGTCCAACTTGGACCATTAACTTAATGGTCCAAGTCCGACCGAAACATCGTCATAAGTTTTATTCTCCTATGTGCGGGTTATTTGTGTTTAAATATTTAGTTTACATATCTCAACGTTAATGGTTGCCTTGGTAGCATCATACTGCCACATCAGTAGCACTCGAGAGTTCTATATTAAAAAAAAATCCACGGGAAGGGAGAGAACCCGTCTGTAAAAACTTGCATGTGTGGTCACAGTGGTGCGTATGTTAACCTTGCTATGGTGTATAAATATACCTAGTTGGTTGGATCTTATTGTAGCCAGCTGACCCAGTGGCTAACACGTCAGTCTGAAGTTTTATGACTCCCTGACCGCGGGTTCTATCCCTGCTCTTGGTATGGTTTGTTTGCAATCGTGTCATTACGATTTCGTGAGTTAGAGTGATGTATTGTTTCATCTGTAACGTTATACAGATTTCTTGAGTGTTATAGTTTGTTCTTTGTAGCACACTTTGATACCTTCATATTGTTGTAATGGAACGTTGAATGTTAATTTTGCCCCATCACTGCCTGTTATACTGTTGCTGGCACAGGTACAAACAAGTCGATGAGAGCTAAGAAACTGATCCAGAAGCTATGATTCAACCTCCTGCAAACACACTAACACTGCAAGTCAGCAGGAACTCTCCTCCTATACAGGACTTAACACAGCCTCCATACCTGAGCCTTCCACCTTCAACTCAATGGTGACAAATTAGGTCTGGTCATTTAAGAACAATTTGTTACTCTGGGTCAGCTCTGCCTGTCTCTCCTGGAAGGTACATGAGGACCCAGCAGCTTCATCACGTCCAACATCTGGTATTTACCAGTAGCTCTATCCATCTGGCTGCTGAATATGATCTGACAAATGATGTGAAGTTACACACATCAGCATGTTAAACAACTTAAATCTTTACCTATAAAAAACAGTACTGAATGAATAATGTAGGTATTTTTTTTTATTTTTTTTTTTTGTGACGAGTCATTCTACCTCGGGGTACAGACGGCTGTCTTTAAAACAAAATTAAATAACAAGCATGACTCTCCTTTCGTCTTTCTTCGTAAATTTACATATTAAACAAAAAATATTCCAGAGCACATATATATTTACTAATAAATACCAAACATACGAGACAAAGCAGGTGTTGCAGCAGAGGAAAACATAGTTAACCTTAAGTTGGGAAGAATATTTATTTAACATCTACATATTTAACTTCTACAAACTAGTGTCTTGCTCTTATCGAAGAAAGCATTGACTTATAACTATATCCCGTGTATAACCAAAGCCACGTATAAACGAACCAGTGCATTAAGGAAACCGTGTGATGAACACGGTGCATAAACGAACCATTATGTAAGTGAACCCCTCGTATAAACGAACCCATGAATGATGGAACCTTAAAGCCCTCTTATAAACGAACTCATGCAAACAGGAACCCCTCGTATAAACGAACTCGTGCAAAAATAAAAACTCATATATAAACGAACCCTAATGAAAACGAACTTTTGTATAAATGAGCCCTGTGAGGGAAAAGTTCAACAGATAGTAGTAGCGAGCGAGTATATGGTAACGATAGTTTGATTGCCGGCTGCTTGTTAAGGTAGGGTCAGTCTCGCTCCCGTTATCCCCTCCCCCCCCCTTTCTCCCCACCCCGAAAGGTGACGTGTGGGGCTCCGGCCAAACAGTAATCACTCGACTCACAGCTCCCAGCACAACTAAGTAAAAGCTTCTGCTCCTATTCTAGTGGATATTGGTTGAAAGCTTCACTTTTGACCAATAATAAACTTGGTCCTTTCAGTTTTAAGCTCCACATGAGACTTTTAGATAATCACCTTTTTTTTTTTTTTTTTTTTTTTTTAGGTATCTTACACTTATCATGGAGAGTGATTTCTTAAGCAATGGGTAACCTGTCTCTTTCCAGCTTGGAATGACAGATCGGGTCACCTGCCAACCAACGAAAAGTGTTGAAGGAGACGGACTGAAAACGGTCTTGGGACGTCACTTCATGATCTACCTACCTGATTAATTGTACAGGACACTACCCCTCATCTTTGCAGCGGTAAAGAACCTGAGTTCCTGTCATCTGGACTGACTATTCAAGGCTATAGACTCTGAAGAACTAGTCGTTGGGTTGTCACTCAACATCTGTGACCCCCCCCCCCCACATCATCAGCAACGGCTACAATTTCTACAAGACAGTCTCAACCTCAACCAGACACCCCAGTATAACTGTACATATTAGCGTTGAGTTCAAATGTCATTTTTTTTTTTTTTCCATTTCATTTTTCATTTTTCTTTCAAGTATGATACACCTTCATATTTCAATGTTTTATCTTTGCATTAATAAATAATAAAGTGTTTATCTTTGTGAATTATTTCTTTTTCTATTCATTAATTTTCCTGAGGAGGAGCCAGCCTGAGTAATACTGTCTGAAGTTGTTACAGGGCTGAGTAAGCCTTCACAAGTGGCGACCTTGCCAGGATCAACTCGACTAAATCAAGATTTAACTCCATCTCGAATCTACCATTGGAACTTCAACACCGCATACCACAGACGGTTACCACCAGCCCTGAGTAATCATTCTCTATGGTTGCACTACAGTACAGGTATTTAAAAGATTTGGTGATTGTTATAGTCTCAATTTATTGTAAGTCAAGTCAAAGGCATTCTGGATTCTTGATCCCCACAAGGAACTAGATTTAATCTGTGCTCTGTCTGAATGCCTTCCACATTATTATAATTGAGCTTGATTATAATAATAATAATAATAATATTCTTGAGCTTGAAACTATTTGGAGGAATAGACTCTAGGGAACCGAGATTTTCCAGTGACAAGTTGTTTCATTGAGCTCTTTATTATATCAAGGGAACTGTCGTGGGACACTCTTGATTTGTTGGTGAGAAGATTGGATGGTCAAGGGACCCCATTCTACTTACTGTTTGCTCAGAGCCGGCATAGAACCCTTCGTTTTAATTAATACATACTGTTTAATCGAAGCAGGGATCGAACCCTCCGATTTATTTACAGTTTGAGCGGAGCACGAATTGAACCCTCCGTTTCCTTTGATATATCCGTTTCATTTTCCCCTGGTAGTTTAAGTTATTCTTGCAAGTATGGAGGAATACCAGCTTTGGATGAGCCCTGGGAGTAAGTTAGGAATAACGGCGAAAAATTTAGAAGTTTTCATTAGTGCTAAGATCCAGGAAAGAATAGAGAGGAAAGAATTGAGAAAGAAGATAGTTAGAAAGAGAGAGAGGAGAAAAAGGAGAGAGAGAGAGAGAGAGAATCGAAAGAGGAGAAAAAGGAGAGAGATCGAATTGAAAGAGAAAACCAAGATAGACAGTTAGAAAGAGAGAGAGAGAGAAGACAAAAAGGAGCGTGATATACTTGATCGTGAGGAGCTAGAGTACGTGAGGAACAAGCTAAAATACGTGAGGAACAAGCTGAAATACGTGAGGAACAAGCTATGTTAAGAGAACTTGGAACTGTGAGCGAATTAAGGATAGAGAAGTTGCGCTGTATAAAGAGCAAAGCTTCCCCCTTGATAGAGAAGTTGAGGAAAGAGCAAAGGATAGAGAAGTTGAGGAAAGAGCAAAGGATAGAGAAGTTGAGGAAAGAGCTAGAGAACATGAGTTAAGAGAGACAAAAAGATCACGAGCTCGAAAAATCTCGCCTTGAACTAGAGAATAAAAAGTTAACTTTTACACAACAATTAGAGGAAGGAGTAATTGAACACCATGCAGCTTGTGCACATATTCAAACACCTAATTTACCTCCCTTCACAGAGGGTGAAGACATTACTTCATACATTATCAGGTTTGAAAATACCGCTACCCTCTGTGAATGGCCTGCTGACACCTGGGCTACCAGGTTAGGAATGTTATTTTCTGGTACAGCTTTGAATATCTATGCAACTTTGTCGCAGGATATCATATGTAATTATAACCTACTGAAGAAGGCAATCCTTAAAGCATATCATAAAAACTGCAAATTTTTACAGGAAAGATTTCAGGTATGCCACCTTACAGCCTGGCCAGAACTTTCAGCAGTTACAGGTAACACTCTTTCGTTTGTTCGACTTTTGGATAGAGAGTTCAGGAATTGATCACAGTTATGAATCTCTTAGAGACTTCATGGTTCCTGACCAGTTCCTGACAGCTCTTCCTCACCAGATAAGAACATTCATCAGAGAACGTAACCTGATTAAAACTGAGGAAGTTGCTGAGGCCGCTGACTTGTATGCTGAGGCTCACAATTCATATAAAGACCTAAAGGGATCGAACCTTAAGGGCAATGATTCACCTGAACCAAAGATTAAGAAGCCTACAGTATAAACAAAGTCACCAGCTATTATACCAACATGTCATCGGTGTGGTGGTATCGGACATGAACGTCCAGATTGTCCTTCCAAGAAAATAGAGAAAGTTGGTAGATGTTTTGTTGACGGTAATGACCAAGCACCCTTGTGTTCAGGAGCAGTTAATGGTATAAAAGTCTCAGACATATTACGTGACACTGGATGTACGTGCATCGTAATTTCGGACAAACTGTTCCCTTACTTTAAAACCTCTCGTGTGTCCTCTTTCAGATTACTTGGGTCGTGAAAATACTTTCCCTACAATACGTTGTTACTTGAAAACTAAATGGTTCACCGGTTGGACTAATGCGGTACTAGCCCCAATTACTTGTTCTATAATAGTGGGTAACATTAAAGGTGCCGTTCTTCCTTCAGAGGCGGATCTTTCGTCACCACCCGTGGATCTAAGTTTTCCAGCTCCTCTTCCTTGCAAGTTAAATAATCCCCTTAACAATTCCGCACCGGAAGCTGCATTGTCTCGTACTGTTCATTTGGGGGTGGAAACAGATGATACTGCTCTCGATAGTGAGGTAGCAGGATCACCTGTCCACTCATCAGGTGAAAGTAAGGGTATTGCCTCCGGCACTCTCAATGTCTTGACTAGGGCTCAGACCATAACCCTGGTTTCTCCTACCTCCTCTCCTCCCACCGTACGTCCTTTTATTTTCCCAGATTTTATGTCTAAGGATGACTGTCAATATACAGCGCGATTGCCCTTTAATTGGGGATTGTCATAATCAAACTTTTAACAACAAAGTTATCCACGGGAGATATGTATCTCATAAGTATGAATATATTAATGGTATCTTATATAAATCTGTATTTAAATCTCATTCTTCAGCGAAAGATTATTCCCTCCTTGTTGTTCCTAAACCATGTCGAGAGACTGTTCTTCAAATTGCTCATGATTTGCCAGTGACCAAACACTTGGCCCATCGTAAGACGTGGCATAAACTCAAGCACACTTATTTTTGGCCAAGCATGTACTAACAGGTTACAAAGAAATATAGTTCTTACAATAGGTATCAGGTGCTTACTGCACAAAATACACACACTCCTAGTTCCTGTATATTTATTAAATCTAAAACTTCCCTCCTGCAGAAACGAGATACTCCACCATAGAAAAGGAATGTTTGGCCCTTGTGTGGGGTATTTCCAAACTTAAATTTTATTTACTGGGAAAAGAATTTATTTTAGAAACGGATCACAAACCTTTGATATACCTAGAAACTTCTAAGGGAACCAACAGTCGCCTCTTAAGGTGGACATTGGCTCTCCAAGCTTTTAAGTTTCATATTGTGAATATCAATGGTTCATCCAATTATTTCTCTGACTGATTAAGTCGTGACAGCCAGAAGATTTGTTGCCTTACGCGACTTCTTATTAGAACTTTTTCCTCGCCTATTCTTCTTATACTCCTTGACTATAAGTCTTGGTATGGGGGAGTGTGAGGGAAAAGTTCAACAGATAGGAGTAGCAAGCGAGTATACGGTAACGATAGTTTGATTGCCGGCTACTTGTTAAGGTAGGGTCAGTCTAGCTCCCGTTATCCCCCCCCCCTTTCTCCCCACCCCGAAAGGTGACGTGTGGGGCTCCGGCCAAACAGTAATCACTCGACTCACAGCTCCCAGCACAACTGCAAGTAAAAGCCTCTGCTCCTATTCTAGTGGATATTGGTTGAAAGCTTCACTTTTGACCAATAATAAACTTAGTCCTTTCAGTTTTAAGCTCCACATAAGTCTTTTCGATAATCACCACCTTTTTTAAGTATCTTGCACTCATGGAGAGTGATTTCTTAAGCAGTGGGTAACCTGTCTCTTTCCAGCTTGGAATGACAGATCGGGTCACCTGCCAACCAACGAAAAGTGTTGAAGGAGACGGACTGAAAACGGTCTTGGGACGTCACTTCATGATCTACCTACCTGATTAATTGTACAGGACACTACCCCTCATCTTTGTAGCGGTAAAGAACCTGAGTTCCTGTCATCTGGACTGACTATTCAAGGCTATAGACTCTGAAGAACTAGTCGTTGAGTTGTCACTCAACATCTGTGACCCCCCCCCCCACATCATCAGCAACGGCTACAATTTCTACAAGACAGTCTCATCCTCAACCAGACACCCCAGTATAACTGTACATATTAGCGTTGAGTTCAAATGCCATTTTTCCATTTAATTTTTCATTTTTCTTTCAAGTAGGATGCACCTTCATATTTCAATGTTTTATCTTTGCATTACTAAATAATAAAGTGTTTATCTTTGTGAATTATTATTTCTTTTTCTATTCATTAATTTTCCTGAGGAGGAGCCAGCCTTGGTAATACTGACTGAAGTTGTTACAGGGCTGAGTAAGCCTTCACAAGCCCTCATACAAACGAACAAGGAGCGACACGTCGCAAAAAAGTTTCGCCTACAACACGGGCGAAACGTTTCGTTAATAAAGACTCCCAGCGTTGCAGGTGTGTCATCCTTATCCACTTGACGGTACTGTAGTACACCTTGCATGATACGACACTGCCGTAGGCACTGTGCTGACACTGAGAAATGATGAGAAACCTTTGCCAGTTTCAGTAGTCATCCTCATATTGCTTCGGCTTTCATGAAGACTGCTCCTCGAGGCTAGAAAATCTTCGTATAATCACGCTTTTAATTATGCCCGAAAAAATATATATTTCTTAAAACTCGGCTGGCGCATCCCGACACAACCTCGTCAGGAGAACAATGTATTTTAATTGTGCTTAATTAGCGAGTTAAACTATACTGAGAAGAACGAGGGGAAGTGTTTGAGGGAAAAAATACTGATTGTCAAGCATAATAATAATTACAATAATAATAACAGCAATAATAACAGTAATGATAATAGAAGCAATAATAAGTATATATAATAATTGCAATAAGAATATTAGAAATTATTATAGCAACAACAATAGCAGCAATGATTAATAATAATTATAATAATAGGAATAATAACAGCAATAATAATAATAATAGCAGCAAGAATAATAATAATAGCATTGATCATTACAATAAAAATATATTGAAACACTAAACCCGTAAGAGTCATCAACTAAGGAAAAGAGAAAAAACTGAGGAACAAGACTGAGAAAAACGTATAAAACGATAAAAGAAAAGGAAGGCAAAGATGAAATAGAAAAGAAAAAGGAGAAAAAGAGGAGAAAAAAAAGGTGGAAGAAAGAGGAACAAAAAGCAGAAGTATAAGCACAACAGAGGGGAAATAGAGGTGAAAAATAAAGCTGAAAAAAAAGAATAATACGTAGAAGACTTAAAAAATCAAAAAGAGGAAAACAAAAGAATAAAAGAAGGAAAATGGAGGAAAGAGAAAGAGAAGAAAACTCGCGACTTTTAAAATACTCAAAGTAAACTATTCACTAGAACTAGTGAACTATTCACTAGCAACGTAAATACAGACGTATACATATATATCCTTTCCACAGGTTTTCTCATTACTTACATGTAAGTAAGAATCGACGGACCATTTTCAGGCTGCTCCCTCGCTGGGCGAGATGTACTTTAATAAGAGTTTCCATCAGCTAGGGCAACTCTTCGCCCAGATTATGAATATTAAGCGTCGGGTTATAATGGAGTACACAGAGGCAACCAAAGTAAATGTTTAGGCAACTGCTGGTTTATAAGTCGCTACGTTTTTATTTAAGAATTTTCTTTGTAATGCCTTCTCATTTATGTCTTACACCACCTAATGATTTCTGGATATTTTGTACGACTGTAGATAAATTATCAGTTATCCAGATTAACTGACAGCTGTTCGCAGTATATATATATATATATATATATATATATATATATATATATATATATATATATATATATATAAATATATATAAACACTGATCTCTGACCGAAGGAGACTCGAAACTACGAACCTTGGAACAAGGTACGCAGTGCCTTACCATTCTCACCACACTGGACCAATACCTTGGCGTCCAGCTTGCGCTAGACGTTTGATCCAAGGCAGCCAGCTTTCAGAGAGAAGGCTTACAGCTTTTCATCTCGTCCCCTGCATGCATCAGCCTAGTAAGGTATTGGTCCAGAGTGATGAGAATGGTAAGGCACTGCGTACCTTGTTCCAAGGTTCGAGTCTCCTTCAGCCAGAGATCAGTGTTTGTGTATATTTCGCCTGCTCTTGCGAATTCCTGAAGGAGGGGTGTTGGTGTTGCAGTTTAAAAACTGTAGTGTAAAGCACCCTTCTGGCAAGACAGTGATGGAGTGAATGATGGTGAAAGTTTTTCTTTTTCGGGCCACCCTGCCTTGGTGGGAATCGGCCAGTGTGATAATAAAAAAAGTAAATAAATATATATATATATATATATATATATATATATATATATATATATATATATATATATATATATATATATATGTCGGGCCGAATATGTAAAACTGGTCAAATAGCAAGAACTTATTTAAAATTAAGTCCTTTCTAAAAATTTACTCTTATACGTCAAAAGATATATTTTTTTCATTAATGTTGATGTAAAAATTTATAATTTTGCACCAAAAGGAACTTAGAAAACTTACCTAACCTTATTATAACAAGAACAATTTATTTTAGCCTAACCCAACTAAATATATTTTAGATTTGTTTACAATAATTTAATACTAAACAAACACAGTGAAATATATTTTTTTCGTTAGGTTCAGAATGATTTTGGCGAAATTATTGCATACACAAATTTTCACTTGTCCTATATGGCAAGATGAGCGTTGCTATTTAAGCCAAGATCAAAAGTTCTGCCTATTCGGCACGACATATATATATGTATATATGTATATATATATAATATATATATATAATATATTATATATATATATATATATATATGTATGTAATGAAAATATACCACAGAGAAAACAGGAAATAAACCTCTTGCCTCTTCTTTCCATTCCTATGAAGATGTGTCTTTATGCCCATGAAAACACTCAGGTTTTATTTCCGAGTTTCACTGTGGTATTGTTTTCATATATGCAGTCAGGTGTTGTATTGTGATTTCTTCCATATACAGTGGAAACCTCGGTTTTCGAACGAACCGAAGTCGAAACAATTTTGTTTAGAAAAAAATTGACCCATTCTTTGAACGTTTTTCTGGAGTCCGAACACAGGAAGAGGAACTTAGCAGAAGAATTTCCTTCAGTGAATGATGAGGAGGTTCGCATTGCCAAACTTTTCACTGATGATCTTGGCGTTGTATATATTGGTCAAAAACGCAGAGCATAGTTGAGAAATAGCTCCCTGACATTGCTCTGGTGAGCCACATCAGTTTCTTCAGAAATCAAGTTACAGAATCATAAGGAAACTTGCTTTATGTAAACCTCTAAGGTCCCCCACCTCCCCTTGCCGGTGGTATACCTTATATTGACTTCATTGGAAATGAGTTGAAGTGGATAACAACTTTGAAAAGTCAACGAAGCAAAAAGTTCAAACTAAATATGATCGAACATAAATCGAGAAGAAAAAAGAACATAGATACTCATGTATTACTCATGTATCTTATTCATCAGGTTGCATGTATTATTCACCATTAACATGAAAAAAGGAAGAAAACGAAAAAGAAGAGAGAAAATAAAAGCGTTTGAAAGATAAACAGGATAGAAGGAAAAAACAGTTAGTAAATCAAAAATAGAGGAAGTATTACAAAGATGAAGAGAAAGAAGAAAAAGTAATGAAAGAAAATGTAAAGAAACAAGAGAGAGAAACTTCGGACTTTCACAACCTTCCACGAAAGCCAATATTTGGAACACAGTTCTTTACACAATATAAAAAAAATACATATTATATACATAAACAAAAATCTCATTTCCACAAATTCTCTCATAGTTAAAGCTACACACCTTCCGTGAAAAATTTAATGTGTTTAAGAATCGATGGACCTCCTGGAGGCTGAGCCTCCCGAGGCGAGACAGGATATACACACTGAGAGGTGTATTTCTCTCAGCCTATGTTTGCCGAGAGTTTAATACCAATTGTAGGTGTTAAATTATATTTATCTGGTGGTAAAAAGGTCATGTTTATCCTTAATGACCCCTAGTGTAGTCAAGTTTATATCCCATTAACCAAAAATCTTTGAGCCGAGATGTAGGGTTAATTTTTTTACATTATTATTATTATTATTATTATTATTACAATAATTTATTACATTCATGAGAGAGGTAAAACCTAAGCGCCTTGTGGAATGGGAAGGAAGGACTTCAATTCATTGGATCAAGAGTCCCTAACCGGCATCGAGACGTTTTCCTTGAGGGAATATTTACGTATTATTCCCTTCAAAGGGGAAGATGCCTTGATGATGCCTTTGAAGGGATACTGATCTATAGAACTGGAGGTATCCCTGCCTGATTGTCTTCCAGTCTCAGGACTCTATAACCCCAACGGGTTTGGCTGTTCCATAAGAAAATCATACTAATACGTAGTATTAGAAACCACAGAACGGGTGGAATTTGAACCCATGGAAAGTGAGTCTTGAAACTCCAGGCCAGTACGTAAGCCACTCGGCCGGTTGGTTCTAGTAAGATTCATCCAGCTAGGTATATTTCTATACACCATAGGGAGGTTAGCATGGGCCTATCATATCCCCCCTAATTCTACGTCTTTCTAGAGTGCAGATTCAGGTCCCTTAGTCTATCCTCATAGGGAAGGTTTCTGATACATGGGATCAACTTTGTCATCCTCCTTTGTACATTTTCCAGAGCATTTATATCCATTCTGTAATACGGTGACCAAAACTGTGCAGCATAATCTAAATGAGGCCTAACCAAGGATGTTGGTTAGGTTGGATGCCTGGATGGCGAACCGTCTACAGTAAAGATACCCAGATGTTGCACATGTCTAATTTTTATCTTGTCAGTAATGTATACCATTCATGTACAGCTGTTGCTTTAAGCTACTTTCCTTACTATGCCTGGTAACCCTGGTCTTGTTACTTTCCTCGTGACTGGTAACAGTGATGTTCCAAGTGTTTATCACTGTCACTGAGGACACCAAGAGTGAAATTCATAGGCGTTTTCATGCAAAGGCAGTGAGTTCGGCTAACAATCGGCAGTACCCATGCTCGAGCCCTGGGCGAAGTGGGGGGTGGGGGTATGACAAAGCCTCCTAACACCTACAACCCCCTGTTACCTAGCAATAAATAAGTACCTGGTCGCATCCTAGGAGAGAAGCTAAAAACGGACCCCTTCCTGATGAAGATAAGCCACACTGGGTGGTTCTGGCTTATTAATCCTGAATTAAGAACATGAGAAAGAAGCACTGCAGTAGATCTACTGGCCCACGCTAGGCAAATCCAAATCACGCCCACTCAAGAAGGAGCACTACAGCAAGCCTACTGGCTTATGTGATGAATGGTTTTGAAAACCGACAAGTTGAAGAATTGAGACACTTATGCAACATATGGGAATCTTTATTGTTGAAACGTTTCGCCAAACAGTGGGTTCAGCAGTCCAATACAATGGTAGTCAGTCCCTCAGCCTGAAATCGATGTGTTCAGTCCATCACTCTTTTAGGAAGTACAGCATAGGGCCAGAGAGGTGGCTTATATACTGGAGTCAGGCGAATCGAAGCAGGAGGAGGCGGGATCAGAGTGGGCCTCCTCCTGCTTCGACTCGCCTGACTGCAGTATTTATGCCACCTCTCTGGCCCTATGCTGTACTTCCTAAAAGAGTGATGGACTGGACACATCGATTCCAGGCTGAGGGACTGGCCCATGCTAGACAAGTCCAGCTCACACCCACCTACGCCCACTCCCACAGCAGGTTATAACCCTCCGGGGTTAATTATGCTCACCGATGAGTTAAACACAAAATGTTATGTAAAGAAGTTTAATACGAGGAATGGGACTTAAACTCCAATTCCTAGGATCAAGGTAGGTGCCAGGATCTGCTGAAGAGGCAAGCTTCGTCGCCGGGCAGCTGTGGAAGCTTGTTAAAGAAAGTGGCAGCTCATGGCATTGGTGGAAAAGTGCTGTCATGGATCGAGTCATGGCTCACGAACAGGAAACAATCCGTACTATTAAGAACTACATTATTAAGTTTATATGTTGCATAGTTATTTTCCTTTCCAACATTTAGAACTTTGCATTCGTCAGTTTAATATAGACAAATGCAAAGTTCTAAATGCTGGAAAGGAAAATAACCATGCAACATATAAACTAAATAATGTAGATCTTAATATTACGGATTACAAAAAGGATTTAGGAGTTCTGGTTAGCAGTAACCTGAAACCAAGACAACAGTGCATAAGTGTTCGCAATAAAGCTAACAGAATCCTTGGCTTCATATCTAGAAGTATAAATAATAGAAGTCCTCAGTTTGCTCTTCAACTCTATATATCTTTGGCTAGGCATCATTTAAATTATGCTGTGATGAATGGTTTGAAAAACCGACAACTTGAAGATTGAGACACTTATGCAGCATATGGGAATCTTTATTCAGGAAACGTTTCGCCACACAGTGGCTTCATCGGTCCGATACAAAGTAGAAAGGCGTAAGGAGAGGAGTTTGAGGTAATCAGTCCCTCAGCCTGGAGTCGATGTGTTCAGTCCATCAATCTTGTAGAATGTACAGCATAGGGCCGTAGACGTGGCTTATATACTGAATAAAGATTCCCATATGCTGCATAAGTGTCTCAATCTTCAACTTGTCGGTTTTTCAAACCATTCATCACAACTGTCAGACACTGCAGCATCATGGGATCTTGTTACAAAGAATTCTTCAACACTTGTTCAACCTTTGGACGAAGACCTACTTCGACCACTATGACCCCGCCTCCGCCTGCTTCACCTCACCTCACTACAGTATATAAGCCACGTCTACGGCCCTATGCTGTACATTCTACAAGATTGATGGACTGAACACATCGACTCCAGGCTGAGGGACTGATTACCTCAAACTCCTCCTCTCCTTACGCCTTTCTACTTTGTATCGGACCGATGAAGCCACTGTGTGGCGAAACGTTTCCTGAATAAAGATTCCCATATGCTGCATAAGTGTCTCAATCTTAAATTATGCTGCACAGTTTTAGTCACCGTATTACAGAATGGATATAAATGCATTGGAAAACGTACAAAAGAGGATGACAAAGTTGATCCCATGTATTAGAAATCTTCCCTAAGAGGATAGACTGAGGGCCCTGAATCTGTACTCTCTAGAAAAGTGTAGAATTAGAGGGGATACGATTGAGGTGTATAAATGGAAAACAGGAATTAATAAAGGGATGTAAACAGCGTGCTAAAAATATCTAGCCTAGACAGGACTAGCAGCAATGGTTTTAAATTGGAAAAATTCAGATTCAGGAAGGATATAGGAAAGCACTGGTTTGGTAATAGAGTTGTGGATGAGTGGAACAAAGTCCCGATTACCGTCATAGAAGCTAAGATGTGTAGTTTTAAAAATAGGTAGGATAAATACATTGAGGCATGGCTGACAAATAGGCAGCAGAGTTTTCATAAATGGGGAGAAATCAGAGTGGGGAAGCGTCACGAGCGGTGTTCCACAGGGGTCAGTGTTGGGCCCCCTGCTGTTCACAATCTACACAAACGACATAGATGAGGGCATAAAGAGCGACATCAGCAAGTTTGCCGATGACACCAAAATAGGCCGTCGAATTCATTCTGACGAGGACATTCGAGCACTCCAGGAAGATTTGAATAAACTGATGCAGTGGTCGGAGAAGTGGCAGATGCAGTTTAATATAGACAAATGCAAAGTTCTAAATGTTGGACAGGACAATAACCATGCCACATATAAACTAAATAATGTAGATCTTAATATTACGGATTGCGAAAAAGATTTAGGAGTTCTGGTTAGCAGACATAAGAACATAAGAATGTAGGAACACTGCAGAAGGCCTACTGGCCCATACGAGGCAGGTCCTTATCAAAACGACATCTACCTAAAGCTACTCAAGAAACAACTCCCGCACCCCCCAACACCAATCAAACCCAGCCCCTCCCGCTCATATATTTGTCCAGTCTCTTCTTAAAGCTACCCAAGGTCCTAGCCTCTATCACCCCACTGGGAAGACTGTTCCACGCATCTACAACTCTGTTAGAAAACCAGTACTTACCTATGTCCTTTCTAAATCTAAATTTATCCAACTTAAATCCATTATTCCTGGTTCTTACCTGGTTCGACACCCTCAGTACTTTATTAATGTCTCCCTTGTTTATGCCCGTCATCCACTTATACACTTCAATGATATCTCCCCTCATTCTACGCCTCTCCAGAGAGTGGAGATTTAAGGCTTTAAGTCTATCTTCATACGGGAGGTTCCTTACACAGTAAATCATTTTAGTCATTCTTCTCTGTATGTTCTCTAATGAGTCTATGTCCATCCTGTAGTAAGGGGACCAAAACTGAGCAGCATAATCTAAATGAGGCCTCACTAGTGATGTATAGAGCTGTAAAATAACTTTTGGACTTCTGTTACTTATACTTCTTGAGATAAATCCAAGTAATCTGTTGGCCTTGTTGCGCACACTGAGGCACTGCTGTCTTGGCTTTAGATTTCTGCTTACCATGACTCCCAAGTCTTTTTCACATTCTGTATGACCAAGCTCTACTTCACCTAGATTATAGCTTCGAGGGTTATTTTCATTACCAAGGGCAAGTACCTTACACTTATCCACATTAAACTTCATCTGCCATTTCTCAGACCAAGACATTAATTTGTTCAAATCGTCCTGGAGTTCATTGATATCCTCCTCAGAGTGAATTATACGGCCTATCTTTGTATCATCAGCAAACTTACTCATGTCACTAGTAATCCCTTCATCAAGGTCATTAATGTAAATTATGAACAAGAGAGGGCCTAAAACTGATCCTTGTGGAACGCCACTAGTGACTAATCCCCATTCAGATTTCACTCCATTAATGGTAACTCTCTGCTTTCTATTGGTAAGCCATGCCTCAATCCATGCTAGAACTTTACCTCCTATACCATGAGCTGCCACTTTTCTTAAGAGTCTCTTGTGAGGTACTCTGTCGAAGGCTTTACTAAAATCCAAATAAACAATATCATATTCCTTATCACTGTCAACTGCCTCAAATGTTCTATTGAAGAACGTCAGTAAGTTTGTCAGGCAGGAACGACCTCTCGTGAATCCATGCTGAGATTCATTTATCAAGTTATGCTCTTCAAGGTGACTTCTGATAATGTCAGCTATAATTGATTCTAATAACTTGCCCACTATAGATGTCAGGCTTATTGGACGGTAATTTGAAGGAGTGGACTTATCCCCTGATTTGAATATAGGAACCACATTAGCCATCTTCCACATCTCTGGCACAACACTGGTAAGGATGGACGCATTGAATACACTCGTTAATGGCTGACTAAGCTCCATCTTGCATTCCTTAAGTACCCTTGAAAACAACTCATCGGGTCCCGGGGACTTATTTTGTTTCAGTTTGTCTATCTGTTTAATAACCATGTCCCTCGTGACAGTAATATTAGTTAACTTAAATTCATCAGGAACTAAATAATTGTTAATTACTGGAATCTCATTTACATCTTCCTGTGTAAAAACTGACAAAAAATAGTCATTAAATAAGGAACACATTTCCAGTTCATTATCCGTCAGCTGTCCATTCCCAGATTTCAGAGGTCCTACTTTTTCCTTCACCTTCGTCCTATACACTTGAAAGAACCCCTTTGGATTAGTCTTTGATTCATTAGCAACTCTAATTTCATAGTCACGTTTAGCCTTTCTAATCGCCTTTTTTACTTCTCTTTTAAGCTGAACATATTGGTCAGTAAGGTTAACCTCTCCTCTTCTGATGCGCCTATAAATTCCCCTTTTCTCCCCTAATAGATGCTTTAGCCTCCTGTTAACCCATTTGGGATCGTTATTATTAGACCTAATTTCTCTCTGGGGAATGTATATACTCTGGGCACTGTGTACATTATTAAGAAAACAATCATAAAAGCAGATCCCTTCATATTCATAAGTATGATTATCGTTAATAAAATCATTAGCTAGATAACCCCAATCAAGATTAGACAGATGTTCCCTAAGTCCATTATAATCGGCAGAACGAAAATCGGGAATTTTTACTGTATTATCATTATTCTTGCATTCCCAATTAATGCTAAAGGTGATGGATTTGTGATCACTTGCGGCAAGCTCTTCAGTGATCTCCAGATTATTCACGAGTGTTTCCTTATTTGACAAGACTAGGTCTAGCAAATTATTACCCCTGGTAGGTTCAGTTACACTCTGTTTCAGAAAACAGTCCTGAACTGTTTCCATGAAGTCACTGGACTCTAGATTACCTGTCAAAGAATTCCAGTCAATTTGGCTAAAGTTAAAGTCCCCTACTATGACTACGTTACTGTGTCCAGAAGCCCTAACAATTTCGTCCCAAAGAAGTCTCCCTCTATCGTGATCCAAGCCTGGAGGTCGGTATATTACACCTAGAATTAGTTTTTCTTGACCCTCCACGAACTCTACCCAAACAGACTCTGTTACTGCTCCATCTATTTTTATACCTGTTTTTATGCAGCAATTAATATTTTCTCGAACATACAATGCAACTCCTCCCCCCTTCCCATTACATCTATCCACATTGAATAACTTAAATCCCTGAATATTACACTCAGCAGTCATATCCCGACTCTTTAAATCATACCACGTTTCAGTTAATGCAATGATATCAAAGTTCCCAGCACATGCTACCAAACGTAGTTCATTAATTTTATTTCTTGCACTTCGACTGTTAGCATAAAATACCATCATATGTTTTTTCTTCTGCACATTTTTCCTATTCATCTTTGTTTTTACACAATTTCTGAAATTATCATTACCCAGAGTTACTCCATGACAGTTACTATTAAGATTCTTAATATCAGAGCATAAGTCAATATATCCATACTCATTATTAATCATTTCTAAACCCATACCTCTAACTAATCCTAGTTTAAAGTCCTAACAACCCCCTCAACTGAGTTAGCAAGAAAACCCACACCTGCCCTGGATAAGTGAACCCCATCCCTGGCATACATGTCATTTCGGCCATAGAAGTTGTCCCAGTTGTCAATGAATGGTACTGCATTATCCTTACAGTGTTTATCCAGCCAACAATTAATACCAATTGCTCTGGACAACCATTCATTACCAACACCTCTTCTTGGCAAAATGCCACATATAACAGGGCGCCCCCCCTTCTTCCTAATCATGTCTATAGCTGTCCTGAACTTTCTAACTAAATCCTCACTTCTACGCTTGCCTACATCATTGCCTCCAGCACTGAGGCAAATAATAGGATTGATCCCATTACCGTTCATGATGTTGTCAAGCCGGCTAACAATGTCCTCCATCCCAGCCCCAGGAAAGCATACCCTTTGTCTCCTACTCCTGTCCTTCAAGCAGAATGCCCTATCCATGTATCTAACCTGGCTATCCCCAACAACAACAATATTCTTACCTTCCTTGTTGTCGTTCGTCGTGACGATCCCAGTAGTAGACTCACATTCGTCGGGTAGCACCGAGAATGCGTTGGAGGTTTCCACGGGAGTTTCCACAGCAGTCTCTTTCTTCTTCATCGTTTCTGGCTTTCCATTCGTCTTCTTGATCGTCAACTTCGTCGTCCCCTGCTGTCCAACCACTGACCACGATCCCTTCTTGACCTGAGGACTCGAAACAGGAGGACTACTACGAATCCTCTTGTTTTCCTCGGTCAATCGCCGTATCTCCATCTTCGCTGCCCTCAATTCTTCCTTAAGTTGCTGGTAAAGTTGCTCGATGGAGGGCATCTTGGTTCAGTCCACGGGAGCAAACAAGACACTTCTTCACAGAGTTAAGTACAGGTCAGCACTCAAAGTACAGGTCACCACTCAAGAGCACACAAACAGGTCTTCACTGAGCTAAGTACACGTCACCACTGAAGGCCTTCTGCAGTGTTCCTTCGTTATGTTCTTATGAGTGGGTGTGAGTTATACCTGACTAGCTTGAGCTACTAGGTCGGATACAGTGCTCCTCCCTTAAGTAACGTGTCTGACCTCACTAGGTCAAGGCATTGGCTTAAGTTGGTGTGAGAATTGGACCTACCTCGCATAGGCCAGTAGGCCTGTTGCAGTGTTCCTTCTTATGTTCTTATAAATTGGGTAAAATGTGTGTGGGATCTGCAACAAGAAGTGTTCCACAAGGATCAGTTTTAGACCCCTTGTTGTTTATAATATATATCAATGACCTTGACGAGGGAATTACTAGTGATATGAGCCAATTCACTGATGACACGAACATAAGGTAGCATAATCGATTCAGACATAGACGTCATAGAACTTCAGGAGGATATAGACAAACTCAGTCCGTGGTCAGAAAAGTGGCAGATGCAGTTCAGTGTAGATAAATGCAAAGTTCTGAAGTTCGAAAATGTCCATTAACCTAGCACCTCTTAGCTTAATAATGTTGAACTGGGCCGTACAGAATATGAAAAGGACTTGGGGGTTATGGTAAGCAGCAACCCTAAACCAGTAAAGCTTTTGAGGCTGTTGACCACGATAAAGAATTTGATATTATTTACTTAGATTTTAGTAAGGCCTTT
The DNA here is from genome assembly GCF_038502225.1 of Cherax quadricarinatus. Lineage (NCBI taxonomy): Eukaryota > Metazoa > Arthropoda > Malacostraca > Decapoda > Parastacidae > Cherax > Cherax quadricarinatus. The sequence continues at coordinate 9,299,120 of NC_091360.1, forward strand.
GATAGAGTTCCGCACCATAGACTGTTAAAGAAAGTGGCAGCTCATGGCATTGGGGGAAGAGTGCTCTCGTGGATCGAGTCATAGCTCACTGACAGGAAGCAGAGAGTGTCCATAAATGGGGTTAAATCAGAGTGGGGATCTGTAACAAGTGGCGTTCCACAGGGATCAGTCTTGGGCCCGTTGTTGTTTATAATATATATCAATGATCTTGATGAGGGAATTACTAGTGATATGAGCAAATTCGCCGATGACACAAAGATAGGTAGGATAATTGATTCAAACGTAGATGTTAGGGAACTTCAGGAGGATTTAAACAAACTCTATTCTTGGTCAGAAAAGTGGCAGATGCAGTTCAATGTAGATAAATGCAAGGTTTTGAAGCTTGGGAGTACCCATAACCCTAGTACTTATAAGTTAAATGATGTAGAACTTAGCCATACAGATTGCGAAAAGGACTTGGGGGTTATGGTGAGCAGCAACCTTAAACCAAGACAGCAATGCCTAGGTGAGAGTAAGACACATGTGCAACATCTGGGTATCTTTATTGTAGACGTTTCGCCATCCAGTGGCTTTATCAATACAAATTCTAGGACATAACTTGAAGACAGTAGAACTATGTACAGAAGATGAGGTAATCAGTCCCTCAACCTAGGAGTAGGTGCGAACAGCACCATAGTCGTGGAGATTCTGAAGCAGAAGAAAGAATCCTGGCGCTTATATAGTAACGTCAGGTGTAGCAGACGAGGGCATATTCACTGGTAGGCGGGATTCCCCAGTGGAAGGTCCTTCCCAAAGAGATGGGTTAGTTGTAGTAGTAGTTGTAGTAGTAGTCGTCGTAGTCGTGAAGGTTATGTACATGTCCTCAGAATTAAGATTCCATGATGTTGCAGTGTCTGACAAGTTGTGTACGAATGGTATATAATACCGACAAGATGAGAGTAAGACACATGTGCAACATCTGGGTATCTTTATTGTAGACGTTTCGCCATCCAGTGGCTTTATAAATACAAATTCTAGGACATAACTTGAAGACAGTAGAACTATGTACAGAAGATGAGGTAATCAGTCCCTCAACCTAGGAGTAGGTGCGAACAGCACCATAGTCGTGGAGATTCTGAAGCAGAAGAAAGAATCCTGGCACTTATATAGTAACGTCAGGTGTAGCAGACGAGGGCATATTCACTGGTAGGCGGGATTCCCCAGTGGAAGTAGGTCCTTCCCAAAGAGATGGGTTAGTTGCAGCAGCCGTGAAGGTCTTGTAGATGTCCTCTGAACCAAGATTCCATGATGTTGCAGTGTCTTGGTTCAGAGGACATCTACAAGACCTTCACGGCTGCTGCAACTACCCCATCTCTTTGGGAAGGACCTACTTCCACTGGGGAATCCCGCCTACCAGTGACTTTGCCCTCGTCTGCTGCCCGTCCCTATCCACTGACGCCTATATAAACCGCCAGTCTTCTTGTCTTTGCTTCAGATTCTCCTCCACCACGATGCTGTGAACACTAACTCCAAGGCCGAGGGACTGATTACCTCATCTTTTGTATATAGTTCTACTGTCTTCCTATTATGTCCTAGAATCTGTATTGATAAAGCCACTGGATGGCGAAACGTCTACAATAAAGATATCCAGATGTTGCACATGTGTCTTAACTTTCACATTCGTACACAACTTGTCAGACACTGCAACATCATGGAATCTTAATTCTGAGGACATGTACATAACCTTCACGACTACGACAACTACTACTACAACTACTACTACAACTAACCCATCTCTTTGGGAAGGACCTACTTCCACTGGGGAATCCCGCCTACCAGTGAATATGCCCTCGTCTGCTACACCTGACGTTACTATATAAGCGCCAGGATTCTTTCTTCTGCTTCAGAATCTCCACGACTATGGTGCTGTTCGCACCTACTCCTAGGTTGAGGGACTGATTACCTCATCTTCTGTACATAGTTCTACTGTCTTCAAGTTATGTCCTAGAATTTGTATTGATAAAGCCACTGGATGGCGAAACGTCTACAATAAAGATACCCAGATGTTGCACATGTGTCTTACTCTCATCTTGTCGGTATTATATACCATTCGTACACAGCAATGCCTAAGCGTACGTAATAAGGCAAATAGATTACTTGGATTTATATCAAGAAGTGTAAGCAACAGAAGTCCAGAGGTCATACTGCAGCTTTATACATCATTAGTAAGGCCTCACCTAGATTATGCAGTTCAGTTCTGGTCTCCATATTACAGAATGGACATAAATTCGTTAGAAAACATTCAGCGTAGGATGACTAAATTAATACATAGCATTAGAAATCTTCCTTATGAAGAAAGATTGAAGACTCTTAAGTTACATTCACTTGTTAGACGAAGAATGAGGGGAGACCTGATCGAAGTGTATAAGTGGAAGATAGGTATTAATAAAGGGGATATTAATAAGGTCTTGAGGATGTCTCTCCAAGAGAGAACCCGCAGTAATGGATTTAAATTAGATAAGTTTAGATTTAGAAAGGACAAAGGAAAGTATTGGTTTGGAAATGAGTGGAACAGTCTACCTAGTTGGGTTATTGAGGCTGGGACTTTGGTAGTTTCCAATTTAGGTTGGATAAGTTGACGTGTACTTAGCTCTGTGAAGACCTGTTTGCGCGCTCTCTACGAATTGAAGCAAGATGCCCTCCATCGAGCAACTTTACCAACAGCTTAAGAAAGAATTGAGGTTGGCGAAGGTGGAGATTCGGCGACTGACCGAGGAAAACAAGAAGATTCGTAGTAGTCCTCCTGTTTTGAGTCCTCAGGTCAAGAAGGGAAACTGGTCAGTGGCTGGACAGCAGGGAACGAAGTTGACGATCAAGAAGACGAATGGAAAGGTAGAAACGATGAAGAAGAAAGACTGCCGTGGAAACTGTTGTGGAAACATCTAATACATTCTCAGTGCTACCCGACGAATGTGAGTCGACTACTGGGAACATCACGACGAACGACACCAAAGAAGGTAAGAATATTATTGTTGTTGGGGATAGCCAAGTTAGGTATATGGATAGGGCGTTCTGCTTGAAGGACAGGAGTAGGAGACAGAGAGTTTGCTTTCCTGGGGCTGGGATGGAGGATATTGTTAGCCGTCTGGATGACATCATGAGAGGTAATGGGAGCAATCCTATTATCTGTCTCAGTGCTGGAGGCAACGATGTTGGCAGACGTAGGAGTGAAGACCTGATTAGCAGGTATAGGTCAGCAATAGAAATAATTAGGAGTAAGGGTGGGAACCCTGTCATATGTGGTATTTTGCCAAGGAGAGGAGTTGGAAATGAATGGTTGTCCAGGGCAATTGGTGTCAATTGCTGGCTGGACAAATACTGTAAGGAAAATGCGGTAACATTCATTGACAACTGGGACCTCTTCTATGGCAGAAATGACATGTATGCCAGGGATGGGGTTCACTTATCTAGGTCTGGGGTGGTAGCACTGGCAACTGCAGTGGAGGGAGCAGTTAGGACTTTAAACTAGGAATAGTTAGTGGTATGGGTTTTGGCAGAAAAACAGTGAAGTCCCAGTGTAGTAATGTTACGAGTTCTAGGGGAACTAGTAATAAGCAGAACGAGGTAGATATTGAAAAGCCAGGGACTTTGGGTGATAAGGACAGTAATAGGTTTAGTAGAAAAACAGAAATGAGCAGGAAGGGTAAAGAGAAAGGAGAGTCTTTCAATGTTTATTATGCTAATTGCCGTAGTGCTAGGAATAAGATGGACGAGTTGAGATTAGTTGCTAGTGCAGGTAACATTGATGTATTTGCCTTAACTGAGACGTGGTTTAATTCAAAAAGTCGGGACATGCCTGCGGAATGTCATATTCAGGGTTTTAAATTGTTCCAAGTAGATAGAAGTATCGGGAAGGGGGGTGGGGTGGCATTGTATGTCCGAGATCGCTTGAACTGTTGCATAAAAACGGGTATTAAGTCTGAAGTAACACATACAGAGTCTGGATAGAATTTTCAGAGGGGCATGAAAAACTGATTTTATGAGTGATATACCGTCCCCCAAACTTAGATAGGGACCAAGGGAGGCTACTATGGGAGGAAATTGTTAAGGCCACAAGGCACAATAATGTAGTAATTCTAGGAGACAAGGCAAATAGATTACTTGGATTTATATCAAGAAGTGTAAGGAACAGAAGTCCAGAGGTCATACTGCAGCTTTATACATCATTAGTAAGGCCTCACCTAGATTATGCAGTTCAGTTCTGGTCTCCATATTACAGAATGGACATAAATTCGTTAGAAAACATTCAGCGTAGGATGACTAAATTAATACATAGCATTAGAAATCTTCCTTATGAAGAAAGATTGAAGACTCTTAAGTTACATTCACTTGTTAGACGAAGAATGAGGGGAGACCTGATCGAAGTGTATAAGTGGAAGATAGGTATTAATAAAGGGGATATTAATAAGGTCTTGAGGATGTCTCTCCAAGAGAGAACCCGCAGTAATGGATTTAAATTAGATAAGTTTAGATTTAGAGAGGACATAGGAAAGTATTGGTTTGGAAATAGGGTAGTTGATGAGTGGAACAGTCTACCTAGTTGGGTTATTGAGGCTGGGACTTTGGGTAGTTTCAAATTTAGGTTGGATAAGTACATGAGTGGGAGGGGTTGGATTTGAGTGGGACTTTCACATCAGAGCTTATTTCTTGGGTGGCATTGAAAATTGGGTTGGGCAAATGTTTTGTTAGTGGGATGAATTGTAAAGGACATGCCTAGTATGGGCCAACAGGCCTCCTGCAGTGTTCCTCCTTTCTTATGTTCTTATGTTAAGACAGCAATGTAAATATTAAAATCGTATAAAATACCGACAGGTTGCTATGTAAGACACATAAGCAACATTTAGGTATCTTTATTCCGAAACGTTTCGCCTACACAATAGTCTTGTTCAGTCGAGTACAGAAAAGTTGGTAGAAGCAGAAGAGATGTGAAAACGATGTAATCAGTCCATCACCCTTGACAACAAAGTTTTGAGGTGGTCAGTCCCTCAGACTGGAGAAGAGTATTGTTCCATAGTCTGGAACAATGTGAAGTTGATGTTACAGTATGGAGCCTTATATACTGTCAGGAGGTGAGATGTAAGCAACTAGCAGAAGTAAGAATGTAATCAGTGAGAGGTCACGTCCCTCTCAAATCCAGCCATTCTCACCTGTAGAAGTTGAAGGTTTTCCTGTCTTCAAGGGTAATGGACCGATTACATCGTCTTCACATCTCTTCTGTTTCTACCAACTTTTCTGTAGGTAGGTAAGACACATAGGCAACAGTTAGGCAACTTTATTCCGAAACGTTTCGCCTACACAGTAGGCTTCTTCAGTCGAATACAGAAAGTAGCCTTTCTGTATTCGACTGAAGAAGCCTACTGTGTAGGCGAAACGTTTCGGAATAAAGATACCTAACTGTTGCACATGTGTCTTACCAGTTCTAAACTAGCAGGTCAGTAAGTTAACCACTATACCATGGAGGTTTAATAAAATTGATCCAACTAGGTGTATTTCTGTCCCTTAGGAAGGTTAGCACGGGCCCCACTGACCACAACGAGGGATTTTACAGACGACTCTCACACTAGCGTAACTTTGGAACTACCGGAGTTGAATCCCCATCCTTTCTGTGAGTTGTTTACGGTCTTGTTATTACGATTTTCAGAGTTACTGGTAACAGCTAAAGTCTGTTTTGCTCTTGTTAATGACAGAGCTGTAGTTTCTCTTGGTGGTGGTGGTGGTGGTGGTGGTGGTGGTGGTGGCAATGGTACATCACGCAAATAACCCGCACATAGGAGAGAGAAGCTTATGACGATGTTTCGGTCCGACTTGGACCATTTACAGGTCACAGTAACACAGTGAGGATAGTGGTGATGGTGGTGGTAATGGTGGTGATGGTAGTGATGGTGGTGATGGTAGTGATGGTGGTGGTAATGGTGACAGTAATGGAAGCAGTGATGATAGCAATGATGGTGGTGGTAGTGATGGTAACAGTGGTGGTGGTGGTGGTGGTGGTGGTGGCGGCGGCGGCGGCGGCGACGGCGGAGACTACAATAATAAAGTATTGGGGCAACGTCGGTCTTATATAGACGCCAATTTGGATTATGTTATTACGGTTTTCCAATTACAGATCCCTCACCCCTACTCGGTACCCCAACCCTCCCTCCCTCCCTCCCTCCCTCCCTCTCTCCTTTTTCTCCATCATCCTCTACTGTTGCTGAAAATGGTATAAAACACCGACAAGTTGAAGATTAAGACACACATGCAACAGTTGGGTATCTTTATTGTTGAAATATTTCTCCTATACAGTAGGCTTCTTCAGTCAAATACAGAGTAGTAGTAGTAGCAGCAATGAAACAAAGATGTAATCAGTCCATCAATTTCGGAGAAAAAGTATCTGAGGTGATCAGTCCCTCTACAATTTAAAAAAAAAAGACAATTTTGTTATTTTAAGAAAGTCCAATATGACAATTTTTCAAGAAAATTGGCAAATACGCTCAAACACAGCACAAATTTCATCCGAAGGAGATGACAGCACTAATTTATTGGATCAATACTCTTTCACCACCATTAGGGATTATCTCTTGAAGGACATTATTGGTAGAACTATTGTTACTTCTGGCCAAGTGTCGCTATTCATGCAGTATGGCTTCAGAGACTCTTCTTCCTCACTTCTCCCTTGACAGATGAATTATTGTTTTATGCCTGGTCAGTGGGAATCATGGAAAAGCTGTTCAAGGTCATATTTACCTCAGAGTTCCTGGTTGAACCAAGCTGCGTGGGAAGGACGAGCGAGTCCTCGTAATGACACGATTGCAAACAAACCATACCACGGGCGGGACTTGAACCCGCGGTCAGAGAGTCTCAAAACTCCAGACCGTCGCGTTAGCCACTGGACCAGCTAGCCACAATAAGATTCATCCAACTAGGTATATTTCTACACCATAGGAAGGTTAGCATAGGCACCACTGTGACCACAAATGCAAGTTTTTACAGACGAATCTCCAGCTAACGTGGCCGTGACGAACTCTAGCTCAAGTCCCCTCAAAGCCGTTAACATGACGCGACGGTCTGGAGTTTTGAGACTCTCTGACCGCGGGTTCAAGTCCCGCCCGTGGTATGGTTTGACGAGCGAGTCTCAGAACCTGGAATCTGTTCTACACCCGACTGGCTAAGGTTTGATCTCTTGATAAAAAAAAATGAAAAAATAATCTAAAACAAATTTTTATTGTGACAATTGACTGCGTTTTGCTCTTTACAGAATTTTAACAAACTGTATCTCTATATAGAGCGAAATAATGCCAAAATAAAAGCTTGTGCTCTACAGTTTCTGTACATTATATATGCCGTTTACAAAATAAACGTACTATATAGGATATATAATGTACCTGTAAGTACGACAAATTGAAATGTTAAGAGGAAGTTAAAGCCGGTAATAACATGACGTTTTAATGTTAATAGGAAAATATGCTAAGCCATTGTGAGAAAAAAGGATATCTGGGTATATATTCATATAAATTAACGACCCCCAAGAAAAACCAGTGCTGAAACTATAACTTCTCCATATGTGAAAAATAAATGAAGGAGTCCCAGAAAATAACTTTGATTCAGGGTAATCCTAAATAGTGTACCAGTTCTTTAGAAAATGTCGTTGGATTAATAGTCTCTGTAGGTGACGCACTTGCTGCTGCTGACTCCGCTCCAGTCACTCCTGCTGACTCCGCTCCAGTCACTCCTGCTGACTCTGCTCCAGTCACTCCTGCTGACTCCGCTCCAGTCACTCCTGCTGACTCCGCTCCAGTCACTCCTGCTGACTCCGCTCCAGTCACTCCTGCTGACTCCGCTCCAGTCACTCCTGCTGACTCCGCTCCAGTCACTCCTGCTGACTCCGCTCCAGTCACTCCTGCTGACTCCACTCCAGTCACTCCTGCTGACTCCACTCCAGTCACTCCTGCTGACTCCACTCCAGTCACTCCTGCTGACTCCACTCCAGTCACCCCTGCTGACTCCACTCCAGTCACCCCTGCTGACTCCACTCCAGTCACCCCTGCTGACTCCACTCCAGTCACCCCTGCTGACTCCACTCCAGTCACCCCTGCTGACTCCACTCCAGTCACCCCTGCTGACTCCACTCCAGTCACCCCTGCTGACTCCACTCCAGTCACCCCTGCTGACTCCACTCCAGTCACCCCTGCTGACTCCACTCCAGTCACTCCTGCTGACTCCACTCCAGTCACTCCTGCTGACTCCAGTCCAGTCACTCCTGACTCTGCTCCAGTCACAGCTGCTGACACTGCTCCAGTCACTGTTAAGACTTCTCGCGGTCACTAACACATTTTAATCTCGTCTTCCTGCTGGAGAAGCGACAGAGGAAATCCATTTAATTATTTGTTTCCATCGCTGAGATGAACTCAGAGGCGGCGTCCGCTGGAGGAAGGAGGAGGAGGAGGAGGAGGAGGAGGAGGAGGAAGTAAATATAGGAAAGAGGAGGGTGAAGAAAGAGGAAGGGTTGTAGAAGGCTTGGTAAGAGGGAACAGAGGAACGAATATAGAGAATGGGGGCTCAGAAGATTAGGGATAAAGTGTGCACACAGGATAAGAGAGGACACAATAACTGAGGCGAGAGAATATCGTATTTATTAATCCCTAAGATACGCAATAAACTCTGAATATTGCACAAATAACCTGCACATAGGAGAGAGGAGCTTACGAGGACGTTTCGGTCCGATTTGGATAATTTAAAATGTTACAGAATAACCATTTACGAAACGTCGTCGTAAGTTCCTCTCTCCTATGCGAGGGATATTTGTGTATTGCTCCAGTCACGGTATTGTGACTTTTATTTTTACGGAACTTTAAATGTGAATGGAGAGAGAGAGAGAGAGAGAGAGAGAGAGAGAGAGAGAGAGAGAGAGAGAGAGAGAGAGAGAGAGAGAGAGAGAGAGAGAGAGCTGTGTGTGGCTCAACACCTGAAATAATACAGTGGGAGAGTGTACCGAGACTATGTAAATAATACAGTGGGAGAGTGTACCGAGACTACGTAAATAATACAGTGGCAGAGTGTACCGAGACTATGTAAATAATACAGTGGCAGAGTGTACCGAGACTATGTAAATAATACAGTGGCAGAGTGTACCGAGACTATGTAAATAATACAGTGGCAGAGTGTACCGAGACTATGTAAATAATACAGTGGGAGAGTGTACCGAGACTATGTAAATAATACAGTGGCAGAGTGTACCGAGACTATGTAAATAATACAGTGGGAGAGTGTACCGAGACTATGTAAATAATACAGTGGCAGAGTGTACCGAGACTATGTAAATAATACAGTGGCAGAGTGTACCGAGACTATGTAAATAATACAGTGGCAGAGTGTACCGAGACTATGTAAATAATACAGTGGCAGAGTGTACCGAGACTATGTAAATAATACAGTGGCAGAGTGTACCGAGACTATGTAAATAATACAGTGGCAGAGTGTACCGAGAGTATGTAAATAATACAGTGGCAGAGTGTACCGAGACTATGTAAATAATACAGTGGGAGAGTGTACCGAGAGTATGTAAATAATACAGTGGCAGAGTGTACCGAGAGTATGTAAATAATACAGTGGCAGAGTGTACCGAGAGTATGTAAATAATACAGTGGCAGAGTGTACCGAGAGTATGTAAATAATACAGTGACAGAGTGTACCGAGAGTATGTAAATAATACAGTGGCAGAGTGTACCGAGAGTATGTAAATAATACAGTGACAGAGTGTACCGAGAGTATGTAAATAATACAGTGACAGAGTGTACCGAGAGTATGTAAATAATACAGTGACAGAGTGTACCGAGAGTATGTAAATAATACAGTGACAGAGTGTACCGAGAGTATGTAAATAATACAGTGGCAGAGTGTACCGAGAGTATGTAAATAATACAGTGACAGAGTGTACCGAGAGTATGTAAATAATACAGTGACAGAGTGTACCGAGAGTATGTAAATAATACAGTGACAGAGTGTACCGAGAGTATGTAAATAATACAGTGACAGAGTGTACCGAGAGTATGTAAATAATACAGTGACAGAGTGTACCGAGAGTATGTAAATAATACAGTGACAGAGTGTACCGAGAGTATGTAAATAATACAGTGGCAGAGTGTACCGAGAGTATGTAAATAATACAGTGACAGAGTGTACCGAGAGTATGTAAATAATACAGTGGCAGAGTGTACCGAGAGTATGTAAATAATACAGTGGCAGAGTGTACCGAGAGTATGTAAATAATACAGTGACAGAGTGTACCGAGAGTATGTAAATAATACAGTGACAGAGTGTACCGAGAGTATGTAAATAATACAGTGACAGATTATTATTATTATTATAATCAAGGGGGAAGCGCTAAACCCGGAGGATTATACAGCGCCTGGGGGGGGGGGATGTGGAAGGCATTCAGGCTTAATTCGGGGAACTGGAGCTCAGATCCAATTCCCTAAATCAAGAGCCCCTCACCAACATCAAGGAACCTTCCTTGAGGGGTACAGTGACAGAGTGTACCGAGAGTATGTAAATAATACAGTGACAGAGTGTACCGAGAGTATGTAAATAATACAGTGGCAGAGTGTACCGAGAGTATGTAAATAATACAGTGACAGAGTGTACCGAGAGTATGTAAATAATACAGTGACAGAGTGTACCGAGAGTATGTAAATAAGATCATTCAGGTTATAACGGTTTAGTGTGAAGACGTTTCGTTCATCAGAGACTTTTAAGAATTCACAAGGAGAACAACTTGGCATGTTATGTTGGTCACTGTGAATTAATAAACTCCCTGGTGGGCAAAAAGCCGTCACAGTAAAGTTCCATAACCTTCGCTGTGTGTATCTTATTTACACACCTGAGGTGTTGACTCGTTTTTACTGAAGATCTTACACGTACAAACATAGCTGCTGTCTCAGATATTCATTTTACATTCCAATGTACATAGACAAACAGTTCTAGACTCATTTAACATTGATGATAGCTTTCTCTAGCAGTTTTCTTTGGAAAAAGAGTAAGCACCACTTGGGTAGGTTAGCAATAAATTGTTTTTAAGTTTGAGTGGTCCAGTGGGTTTGAGCGTCGTGTGATTTTCGCTCACCATGAGGCGGGCCAAAACGACATGGGTTCGAGTCCTCAGCTAGTCGCAGTGTTGTTATTGATTAAATACCACTCGTCAGTGTTACAATACATATACTACTCGTGGAGGCTAGTACACCTAAACGGGGAGCAGAATGAAATTAACTCAGAGGCACCCACACCACCGTATGTCCTCGGATCACGGCACAGCACTTAGCTCTGCTGCTGGGTGCGTGATTCTTGTAGGAATGAGTGGTCCAGTGGGTTAGAGCGACATGTGATTGTCGCTCAACATGTGGAGGGCCAAAACGACATTTTATATATATATATATATATATATATATATATATATATATATATATATATATATATATATATATATATATATATATATATATATATATATAAAATTCTTAATTACGGTTTCAAAAGATTTTTTGAAAGTTCATTCATATCAATGTTCATTTTGCCATTAAGTGTAAATTTCATTAACTTTACATAAAAATTAATTTATCGGCTGTTATGTAATATACGTTAACATATGAATTAGATAGGCATTAAAAAGACATTAAATAACTAGATATTACATGTAGCCAACAATATATAAATTATATTACAAATATTAAATAATATGAAACACATCACTATTCCACTAGTCAGCTATTACTACCACCACCACCACCACCACCACCCACCACACATGTACCAGACACTACTTTCATCATGACTATCACCTCCACACACCAGCTACCACCACTACCACATCCTGCCACATCAACAAACCACCACTACAACTACACACCCACAACCACTACCATTCACCCACCAACTACCACTATCGCAAACCTACCAGCTATTAGTATCATTCCAACAAACTTTACCATCACCACAAATCCACTTTTGCCACCTGCAACCTCAGGAACATCCTCTAGTGGGCCTCACCCGGCAACCAAGACTAGTGTCTGAATTAAGGTGGGCGAGAAAGGTCTCAACCAGTGAGGCGAAGATAGGATCCTTTGCTAAAGAAATATGAAATTGGATCCTGGGTTTTATTGCAGATACACAGAAATTGGAAGAGTTCATTTCGTGTGCCCAAACAGCGACCTTCCAATGGGGGTGGGAGATGGAGAGGAGAGGAGATGAGATGGCGAGGATTGAAGAAAGAAACAGTGAAGAAGAAAGAAGTCGGGAGAAAGATGGAAGAGAGTTCAGGAAGCCATTAACTGTTGAGAGAGTTACGAAGCTTCAGTAAAAACCTCTTAACGTATGAAGTGCCGAAGGAAACGCAAAGTAAATCAAAATGAAAAGAGAAGATAAACAAAAGATGAAGGATAGAGGCAGAGCTGAGAGGCGGGGATAAAGTGAGGCGAGAGACATAAGCCTCAGTGAGTGAGCAGTAGAATACTCGGGAGAGAGTATATTATCGTGTCCTAGTTGACTTGTCGTGGTTTCAGCTTCAGTTTTTGGGAAATGCTCCTAACTTTTACTTAGCTGACTGGAACTGAAACTATCTTCTCTATGGTAGGATGTGACGTGGTTTCTCTTGAAACTACATCTCTCTCAGATTTCTACCATAGTTTTATTAATCTACTGCGTTAGAGTTGTCTCCTAACACCTCTTCCAGTCTTCCAGGTATTCTAATTCAATGTTCCTTCTTTCTTGCTCCTTTAATGAAAAATCTGTCTGCCTTTGTTTATTTACGCTGTATAACCCATATGAGTGAAATACTTGTTCTCGACAAAAAAGTAAATAAATAAATAATAATAATACGTAATACTAATTCTAAAAATTCTTGCTTAAGTGATGGTTCACAGGTTTCGAATGACCTCTAACATCAATTTATGAAGGCTAGTTTCAGGCCTGCGTATGCTGTTGCTTTGTGCTTGAGTTTCCTTAAGAATTTTATATACGTATATATATGCAATAAGATCACAGTAAACAGGTGATTTTAGAATATGCAAAACAACCACTCTGAAAAAATAGAGAAATTCCAAGCGCTTTCGTGACTACTCACATTATCAAGGAACTAATGTGAGTAATCACGAAAGCGCTTGGAATTTCTTTATTTTTTCAGAGTGGTTGTTTTGCACGTATATATATATATATATATATATTATATATATATATATATATATATATATATATATATATACGCCACTGTTTGTATATTAAGTGTTCTTTCCGTCCATCTTATTATATGGTCCTTCTGTGTTATTTTTCTCTGTATGTTGGTATGAAGTTTTCTGAAATGACATGCAGAGCCCACGGATTGAGAGAAGATTGCCAAGTTTTATCCAAGGAAGGGAAGGGAAGGAACGGGTAGCGCCAGTTCCTTGTATAAAGAACCCTTCACGGAAATCACTACACCCCACTGAAGGTTACTCTAGGTTTTGGTGTTGCTGCTAACATGTTATAGTTTTATTCACTCTCCAATTCAGTCTTGGTCAGTGGCGGACCTACATTTTGAGACCCTGGAGCTTGAACTGTTATGGGGGCCCCTTCGCAATTCCGCCTCATACAGTATACTCAAAGTTTTCCAGCAATGTGGACTAAAGTGGCTTCAGGGGCCCTTTCAGGATTAGGGGCCCTGAATCTTAAGCTTCATTAGTTTCACAGAAGATCTGTCCCTGGTCTTAGTTAGGACATGTGTTTCTTCAATATCTCATTTCTCACACACATGTTTCTCCAGCATCTCTTCTCTCACACATGTTTCTCCAGCTTCTCTTCTCCCACACATGTTTCTCCAGCTTCTCTTCTCTCACACATACACAAATAACCAGCACATAAAAGAGAGAAGCTTACGACGACGTTTCGGTCCGACTTGGACCATTTACAAAGTCACACATGTTTCTCCAGCATCTCTTCTTTCACATGTTTCTCCAGCATCTCTTCTCTCACACATGTTTCTCCAGCATCTCTTCTCTCACACATGTTTCTCCAGCATCTCTTCTCTCACACATGTTTCTCCAGCATCTCTTCTCTCACACATGTTTCTCCAGCATCTCTTCTCTCACACATGTTTCTCCAGCATCTCTTCTCTCACACATGTTTCCCCAGCATCTCTTCTCTCACACATGTTTCTCCAGCATCTCTTCTCTCACACATGTTTCTCCAGCATCTCTTCTCTCACACGTGTTTCTCCAGCATCTCTTCTCTCACACATGTTTCTCCAGCTTCTCTTCTCTCATACACGTTTCTCCAGCTTCTCTTCTCACACATGTTTCCCCAGCTTCTCTTCTCACACATGTTTCCCCAGCTTCTCTTCTCACACATGTTTCCCCAGCTTCTCTTCTCTCACACATGTTTAACCATTTTCTCTTCTCTCACACTTTCTTCAATTGATGATTTACCTAACTTCTGACACTTGTTTCCTTCTATAGTTTTTCCATATTTCCTAGTTGTTTGTTCCTCCCCTTGATGCTAATGAAGGGCTCTTGATTCACGGAATTGGACACATTTTTCCTTGGATCGCATCTGATTGCCTTCCATTTCCCCGAGTTTAGCATCCCACCCTCCACACAAATGTTCTAATAATATTATAATATTAATGATAATAGTAATAGTAACAACAACAACAGTAATTCTGCTTACTGACTTCTCTTCCTAACATGTATTTTGAGCAGAAGCAGTTCTCTGCGCTTTCTTCTTGCTTTTTCTTTGTGTTAGGATGGACGCTTTTGTAGCTTCGTCTCCGTGTAAACTAGTCTAGTACTTGTGGGTTTTAGAGCAGGGAAGCTTAGCTGTGACAGTCTAATTTCAACCTCATGATTAGTGGATGACGGATCGAACCTCCATCATTCTTTGCGTTGAACCCACACGAGATCAATACTACACGAAAAATAACACAATACAGTATTGTGTTTCCACGTATTTTACTGTTGCATTGTTTGTGTGGTACTGCTGGTGGGGTTTCCACTTGATGTTTTTTTTTTATTTTTTTTTTAGAGAAAGAAGAGAGGAAATGTTGAAGCTGCGAAGAATTGTTTGCTGCTTCTCGTTATCTTCCCACTCATGAAGTGTTATTATTCCTTATCACTAGATATTAGCTACGTTATTTTTATTAACATATCAGCCCTTATCCCCCGGGGCAGAGTGACCCGAAAAAGAAGAAACACTTTCATCATCATTCACTCCATCACTGTCCTGCCAGAGGCGTGCCTACACTACACTGCAACATATCTCCACCCGTTTTCTGAGTGCAAGCACTGTGCTTCCCACCTCCAGGACTCAAGTCCGGCTAACCAGTTTCCCTGAATCCCTTCATAAATGTTACTCTTCTCACACTCCAATAGCACGTCAAGTCATAAAAATAATTTGCCTTCACTCGCAACATTATATAATTCCATTGTTCTTGTCAAAGGGACTACTTTTCCCTCCTTTATTTTTTTACTTTCCTTTCTCATCATTATCCTGCATCCTCTTAGGAACCTATCATCGGTTACAATTTTCTAATGTTTAGTTATGTGTGGCTGTATATCGTCTGATGAATGACTGTATATCTCCATATATGCTACTGTCACATCAACTAACATACAATTGTATGTTGTCTTATGGACGGCAGTACATTGTCTTATGTACAGTTGTCTTTAAATGTATAACTGTCTCATCTGACGTATGACTTATATGAGGCTAAGTCTCGTTTTATGTATGATTACATCTGTGGCTGAATCTTACATATGGCATCATGGAGTCTAATGTATGGCTGTATCTTCACTGTACTTGTGGTGTTCTGTACCCTCTGGTGTACCCCTTTCACCGTGTTGTACATAGTGGTTCAGAGAACCAACAAGTTGATGAACGAAATACTTGTGCAACACCTGGGTATCTTTATTGTGTTGCACGAGCGACTCTCTCTTGTTGATGCCGCCTCCACAGAGAACATCTTTCTAAATTGTTTGATAAATTCCTAAGAAACTTCCTTGTCATTGCTCATGAACTCTCCTTCCTTCCTTCCTTCCTTCAATATTAGTGCCTGGTGGAGAATAAAGTCACAGTACCGTGACTTGAATAATACGCTAATAACCGCACATTGGAGGGGGAAAGTAATGACGTTTCGGTCCTATATGGATCACTGACAAGTCTCAGGTCTTGTTCTGGTGGCTTTTTAGTAGTCCAAGTCGGACCGATACGTTTTCATAAATTTCACCCCTCCCAATTGAGAGTAATTTGTGTATTAATGCCCGGTCTTTCATTGTCAACCCTCTTTTGATGTTGTGAAGCGATTTCGGTTCGCATGTCGCTTTTCCAGCTACGTCATTATCAAATATTGCTCAGCTTCTCTGCTCAACTTTGCGTATTTCTTTCTTTATTTTCTGGTCATGTTTCCGTTTTCTCCCGCGCTTTGCTTTTTGGTAGTGGTTCTACGCACTTGCACCTTTGGTTTCTTCCTTTCTGCAACTTTTGTTGAGCCACAAGTTCTCTGTTTCTAAGAATTTCCACTTCTGCATCTGAAGTTCTGTCCCTATGCTTGTGTGTTTGTGCGTGTGGGGGGGGGTTGTATGGTGCGCGCACAGTGTTTGATGTATGCTGTCACACAGCTGATGCTGGAAGCTGCGCACTGCGCTAATGGTCATGTGTGTTCTGGTAAGTCCGCTTTAAGCCCCCTGGGATCTGTGATTAACAAGAGAGAGAGAGAGAGAGAGAGAGAGAGAGAGAGAGATTGTCCAGCTCCTGGGATTACTGTCCAGTCTCCCTCCCTTCTTCTTTTGCCTCCGAGCTACACCCCAGTCTCCTTGTTTACATATTGAGATGAACTGAATAAATAATAATGATATTATTATTATTATTATTATTATTATTATTATTATTATACGAAATTACTACAATTTTTTATCTTTAAATATCCACGAGAGGCGGAGAAGCACTGCAGGAGGACTACTGGCCCAAGCTAAAAGAGAAAAGGAAGCGAGGAAAGTCAGAATACAGAATAAGCAAAGGAAATACAGAAGACAGGAAAATGGGAAAAGAGAAGAGTCGAAGGTCTGGTCAGGTCAAGCCATGAGTGTTCTGAAGACTAGAGCATTCGATAGTGCACTGAGAATGGCAAGAATTTACAGAAACAAAGCCAAGACTAAGGTTCTTGCTAAGATTGTTGTGTATATTAACTGCTTAACAACACACATAAGAACATGAGAATGGAGGAACATTGCAGAAGGCCTACTGGCCCATACAAGGCAGGTCCTTATCAAAACCACTCCTTCCCAAAGCTACCCAATTAGGTAGCTTAGAAGAATGTAGTAGTCTTAGCAGAGGACCAGTTAATAGGATGTTTGTGATCAGTGACATGACAGGAAGGCGCTTTGTTAGTGAAGGAATGGCGAACACTTCTTTTGTGTTCTCAATGTGTCATAAAGAGTGACCATTTTCAACAAAGTTTTGGAGAATAAAGCGCTAAACTGTCTGGGTCATTCAGTACATGAAGTAGTGAAGGCTCATCCCTCCTTCCTGAAAGTATAGGACATACGTTACCTACTTATTATTCACATGTCTTTGCAGAAAAACAAAACTAGATGAGTAGAAATCAGAAAGGCATCTGTCCTACTTAGGATCCTTGTACTGAATAAGCCACACAAGTTTAAAGCTACACAAAGTCAATAGAATACTGAGCGTTTTGACACGGCAAGAACAGTCGCTCTGGACCTGCTGTGTGAGCACTGGAAGCTTCCTTGTTACTCTAACGTTGTCTCGTGTTCCTTCTGAGATCATAGTGCAACTCCTCCCTCCATCCCTCCCACCCTCTCTCTCTCTCTCTCTCTCTCTCTCTCTCTCTCTCTCTCTCTCTCTCTCTCTCTCTCTCTCTCCCCCTCTCCCGTGATCATAGTGCAGCCTCTCTCTTTCTCTCTCTCTCTCTCTCTCTTGGGATCACAGCACAACCTCTCTTTTTCTCTCCTGGGATCACAGCGCATCTCCTCTCGTCTCCTTAATCCATTTTGCAATTATTAATTTACATCCTGTTATCACATTTGCATTATTAATATATTTTCTAAGCTTCGTTTGTGGATTAACGTACATTTAGTTATCGCAGGTTTATTTTCCTGAGTTTAGTTATCCTGGTGTGACCTTCCGCGTCTCTGGGTTCCTTATTACCGCCGCGGACAGTCAGGGCAGCGATGGTGCAGTCAGATTGTCTCCCGACGGAGGAAACTATCATTTCTGAAGGTGGTGTCTGGGGCGATGGTGATGATGGTGGTGTTAAGGGTACTCTGGTGGCTGTGTTAGGGTGCTGGTGGCTGTGTTGGGGTGCTGGTGGCTGTGTTGGGGTGCTAGTGGCGGTGCTGGAGTGTTGGTGGCTGTGTTAAGGGTGCTCTGGTGGTTGTGTTAGAGGTGCTGGTGGCGGTGTTAGAGGTGTGGTGGCGGTGTTGGAGGTGCTGGTGGCGGTGTTGGAGGTGCTGGTGGCGGTGTTGGAGGTGCTAGTGGCTGTGTTGGAGATGCTAGTGGCTGTGTTGGGTGCTGGTGGCTGTGTTGGGTTGCTGGTGGCTGTGTTGGATTGCTGGTGGCTGTGTTGGGGCTGGTAACGGTGCTGGAGTGCTGGTGGCTGGGTTAAGGGTGCTCTGGTGGCTGTGGTGGGGTGCTGGTAGCTGTATTGGAGTGCTGGTAGCTGTATTGGAGTGCTGGTGGCTGCGTTGGGGTGCTGGTGGCGGTGCTGGAGCGCTGGTGACTGTGTTAAGGGTGCTTTGGTGGCTGTGTTTTGGTGCTGGTGGCTGTGTTGGGTTGCTGGTGGCTGTGTTGGGGTGCTATTAGCTATGTTGGGGTGCTGGTAGCGGTGCTGGAGCGCTGGTGGCTGTGTTGGGGTGCTAGTGGCTGTGTTGGGGTGCTGGTGGCTGTGTTGGGGTGCTAGTGGCTGTGTTGGGGTGCTGGTGGCTGTTGGGGTGCTGGTGGCTGTGTTGGGGTGCTAGTTGCTGTGTTGGGGTGCTGGTGGCTGTGTTGGGGTGCTGGTGGCTGTGTTGGGGTGCTGGTGGCTGTGTTGGGGTGCTGGTGGCTGTGCTGGGGTGCCGGTGGCTGTTGTTGGGGTGCCGGTGGCTGTATTGATGGCGTTATTATCGTGGAAAGAATGGCATCATTATTCAGATTTTTCTGCATCACACTCTACAAGGCCTTCCGCGATGCTTCACTGTTTAAGAGTTCATGTGCCTCTTGAAAGACAGAAGCGACCCTGGAACCTGAGTTAAGTCTGGCCTCTGGGGAGGTCTCGGCTGTGTCAACTGATGCCAGATATAACAAACACAAAGACTGATCCAACAACACTTTAATGATGGGTTCTGATAGGGAGAGAAATAATGACAAAGATAGAGTTTCAGTGTAAAAATACGGGTGCACAGAGAGAGAGAGAGAGAGAGAGAGAGAGAGAGAGAGAGAGAGAGAGAGAGAGAGAATATCAGACTATTTGAGCTTCATTGGATCACCTAATTCCCCTGGCTGTCTTCAAGAGGGAGCTGGACAGATAAATAAAGTCAGTGCCGGATCAGCCGGGCTGTGGTTCGTACGTTGGAATACGTGCGCCCAGCAGTAACAGCCTAGTTGATCAAGCCCTGATCCACCGGGACGCCTGGTCATGGACCGGGCCGCGAGGGATATGATCCCCGGAATACCCTCCAGGTAGACTCCAGGTAGACTCCAGGTAGCCTTCCTGGTACACAATCACACATCCACTAAAATACAATTACCCACTTTCACATGTAAGCCTATCTAATGTTAACGGATTACAGAACAAGATTTATACATCTTAATGAGTATCGAACACAGTTCCATAAATACTGCAACACATGACGGTAATAGGTACATAAATCTGAGGGCAAGTGAGGGAGGGAGAGGTCACAGTCACGTCCAAAGAGTCTTAAAACCAATCTTCTGTTTCCTTGTGTGATGCCCGCTGCCTGTCCAGGGTGTGGGCATGGGGGCAAGATGGGAAGAGAAGACAGGAAAAATAGGCGGTGGGAGGATAATGATATGGAAAGGAAGAGAGGAGAGGCTGAGGAAGAAGAGGAGAGACATAAGGAGGAAGAATAGAGACGAAGAGGAAGGTAGAAGTATAAAGAGGAAGAAAAATAATGAAAAACAAAAAAAAAACATGAAGAGGAACAGAAGAGAATGTGAAAGAAAGAGCAGAAGCAAAAGGGCAAACATGGAGAGGAAAAAGACGTGGCGATGGAGAAGTAAAACAAAGGAATATAACCAGAAGATGAGGAATGAATGAAGCAAACCAAAAAGAAAATGAAGGAAAAGACAAATGGAGTGGGACGGGGAGAGAGAGAAGTGTAAAGAGGAAGAGGAAGAAAGTGATGTTAAAGGGGAAAAAAGAACGTATCAGAAAATATAAACAGGAAAAAACAAAGCAAAAAGTAGATCCAAAGATCAAAGAAATAAATCAAAATAAGAGTGGTTGTGGTAGATGAAGATAATGATGGTTGTGGTAGACGAAGATAATGACGGTTGTGGTAGACGAAGATAATGATGGTTGTGGTAGACGAAGATAATGATGGTTGTGGTAGATGAAGATAATGACGGTTGTGGTAGATGAAGATAATGATGGTTGTGGTAGATGAAGATAATGACGTTTGTGGTAGAAGATAATGATGGTTGTGGTAGATGAAGATAATGATGGTTGTGGTAGATGAAAATAATGATGGTTGTGGTAGATGAAGATAATGATGGTTGTGGTAGATGAAGATGATTGTGGTAGATGAAGATAATGGTGGTTGTGGTAGATGAAGATGATAGTTGTGGTAGATGAAGATAATGATGGTTGTAGAAGATAATGATGGTTGTAGTAGATGAAGATAATGATGGTTGTGGTAGATGAAGATAATGATGGTTGTGGTAGATGAAGATAATGATGGTTGTGGTAGATGATTGTGGTAGATGAAGATAATGGTGGTTGTAGAAGATAATGATGGTTGTAGTAGATGAAGATAATGATGGATGTGGTAGATGAAGATAATGATGGTTGAAGTAGATAAAGATGATGGTTATAGAACATGAAGATAATGATGGTTGAAGTAGATAAAGATGATGGTTATAGAACATGAAGATAATGATGGTTGTAGATGAAGATAATGATGGTTGTAGATGAAGATAATGATGGTTGTGGTAGATGAAGATAATGATGGTTGTAGATAATAATGGTAGTAGTAGATGAAGATAATGATGGTTGTGGTAGATGAAGATAATGATGCTTGTGGTAGATGAAGATAATAATGCTTGTAGTAGATAAAGATAATGATTGTAGATGAAGATAATGATGGTAGGGATAGATGAAGATAATGATGGTAGGGGCAGAAGAAGATAATGATGGTAGGGGGTAGATGAAGATAATGATGGTTGGGGTAGATGAAGATAATGATGGTTGGGGGTAGATGAAGATAATGATGATTGTAGATAATGGTTGTAGTAGATGAAGATAATGATGGTTGTGCTAGATGAAGATAATGATGGTTATAGATGAAGATGATGGTTGTAGAAGATGAAGATAATGATGCTTGTGGTAGATGAAGATAATGATGCTTGTGGTAGATGAAGATGATGCTTGTGGTAGATGAAGATAATGATTGTAGATGAAGATGATATTGATTGTAGATGAAGATAATGATGGTTGTAGATGAAGATAATGATGGTTGGGGGTAGATGAAGATAATGATGGTTGGGGGTAGATGAAGATAATGACGGTTGTTGTAGATGAAGAGAATGATGGTGGCAGATGAAGATAATGATGGTTGTGGTAGATGAAGATAATGATGGTTGTGGTAGATGAAGATAATGATGGTTGTGGTAGATGAAAATAATGATAGTTGTGGTAGATGAAGATAATGATGGTTGTGGTAGATGAAGATAATGATAGTTGTGGTAGATGAAGATAATGATGGTTGTGGTAGATGATGATTGTGGTGGATGAAGATGATGGTGGTTGTAGAAGATAATGATGGTTGTAGTAGATGAAGATAATGATGGTTGTGGTAGATGAAGATAATGATGGTTGAAGTAGATGAAGATAATGATGGTTGTAGATAATGGTTGTAGTAGATGAAAATAATGATGGTTGTGGTAGATGAAGATAATGATGGTTGTGGTAGATGAAGGTAATGATGGTTGTAGATAATGGTTGTAGTAGATGAAGATAATGATGGTTGTGGTAGATGAAGATAATGATGGTTGTGGTAGATGAAGATAATGATGGTTGAAGTAGATGAAGATAATGATGGTTGTAGATAATGGTTGTAGTAGATGAAGATAATGATGGTTGTGGTAGATGAAGATAATGATGCTTGTGGTAGATGAAAATAATGCTTGTGGTAGATGAAGATAATGATGCTTGTGGTAGATGAAGATAATGATGATTGTAGATGAAGATAATGATGGTTGTAGATGAAGATAATGATGGTTGGGGTAGATGAAGATAATGATGGTTGGGGGTAGATGAAGATGATGGTTGTGGTAGATGAAGATAATGATGGTTGTAGATAATGGTTGTAGTAGATGAAGATAATGATGGTTGTGGTAGATGAAGATAATGATGGTTATAGATGAAGATAATGATGGTTGTAGAAGACGAAGATAATGATACTTGTGGTAGATGAAGATAATGATGCTTTTGGTAGATGAAGATATTGATGGTTGTGGTAGATGAAGATAATGATTGTAGATGAAGATGATAATGATTGTAGATGAAGATAATGATGGTTGTAGATGAAGATAATGATGGTTGGGGGTAGATGAAGATAATGATGGTTGGGGTAGATGAAGATAATGATGGTTGTGGTAGATGAAGATAATGATGGTTGTGGTAGATGAAGATAATGATGGTTGTAGAAGATGAAGATAATGATGCTTGTGGTAGATGAAGATAATGATGGTTGTGGAAGATTAAGATAATGATAGTTGTGGTAGATGAAGATAATGATGGTTGGGGGTAGATGAAGATAATGATGGTTGGGGGTAGATGAAGATAATGATGGTTGTGGTAGATGAAGATAATGATGGTTGTGGTAGATGAGGATAATGATGGTTGTAGAAGATGAAGATAATGATGCTTGTGGTAGATGAAGATAATGATGGTTGTGGAAGATTAAGATAATGATGGTTGTGGTAGATGAAGATAATGATGGTTGTGGTAGATGAAGATAATGGTTGTTGTAGATGAAGATAATGATTGTAGATGAAGATAATGATGGTTGTGGTAGATGAACATAATGATGGTTGTGGTAGAAGATAATGATGGTTGTAGATGATAATGATGGTTGTGGTAGATGAATATAATGATGGTTGTAGATGAAGATAATGATGGTTGTAGAAGATGAAGATGATGGTTGTGATAGATGAAGATAATAATGGTTGTAGATGATAATGATGGTAGTGGTAGATGAAGATAATAAAGGTTGTAGAAGTTGAAGATAATGATGGTTGTAGTAAAGATAATGGTTGTTGTAGATGAATATAATGATGGTTGTGGTAGATGAAAATAATGATGGTTGTGGTAGATGAAGATAATGATGGTTGTGGTAGATGAAGATAATGATGGTTGTGGTAGATGAAGATAATGATGGTTGTAGAAGATGAAGATAATGATGCTTGTGGTAGATGAAGATAATGATGGTTGTGGAAGATTAAGATAATGATAGTTGTGGTAGATGAAGATAATGATGGTTGGGGGTAGATGAAGATAATGATGGTTGGGGGTAGATGAAGATAATGATGGTTGTGGTAGATGAAGATAATGATGGTTGTGGTAGATGAAGATAATGATGGTTGTAGAAGATGAAGATAATGATGCTTGTGGTAGATGAAGATAATGATGGTTGTGGAAGATTAAGATAATGATGGTTGTGGTAGATGAAGATAATGATGGTTGTGGTAGATGAAGATAATGGTTGTTGTAGATGAAGATAATGATTGTAGATGAAGATAATGATGGTTGTGGTAGATGAACATAATGATGGTTGTGGTAGAAGATAATGATGGTTGTGGTAGAAGATAATGATGGTTGTAGATGATAATGATGGTTGTGGTAGATGAATATAATGATGGTTGTAGATGAAGATAATGATGGTTGTAGAAGATGAAGATGATGGTTGTGATAGATGAAGATGATAATGGTTGTAGATGATAATGATGGTAGTGGTAGATGAAGATAATAAAGGTTGTAGAAGTTGAAGATAATGATGGTTGTAGTAAAGATAATGGTTGTTGTAGATGAATATAATGATGGTTGTGGTAGATGAAGATAATGATGGTTGTGGTAGATGAAGATAATGATGGTTGTGGTAGATGAAGATAATAATGGTTGTGGTAGATGATAATGATTGTAGTAGATGAAGATAATGATGGTTGTGGTAGATGAAGATAATGATGGTTGTAGATGAAGATAATCATGGTTGTAGTAGATGAAGATAATGATGGTTGTAATAATGAAGATAATGATAGTTGTGGTAGATAAAGATAATGATGGTTGTAGATGAAGATAATGATGGTTGTAGTAGATGAAGATAATGATGGTTGTAGTAGATGAAGATAACGATGGTTGTAGTAGATGAAGATAACGATAGTTGTGGTAGATGAAGATAATGATGCTTATAGATGAAGATAATGATGGTTGTAGATGAAGATGATGGTTGTGGTGGATGAAGATAATGATGGTTGTGGTAGATGAAGATAATGATGGTTGTAGATAATGATGGTTGTGGTAGATGAAGATAATGATGGTGGTAGATGAAGATAATAATGGTTGTAGAAGTTGAAGATAATGATGGTTGTAGTAAAGATAATGGTTGTGGTAGATGAATATAATGATGGTTATTGAAGATGAAGATAATGATGGTTGAGAAGATGAAGATAATGATGGTTGTGGTAGATGAAGATAATGATGGTTGTAGTAGATAAAGGTAATGATGGTTCTAATAATGAAGACAATGATAGTTGTGGTAGATAAAAATAATGATGGTTGTAGATGAAGATAATGATGGTTGTGGTAGAAGATAATGATGGTTGTAGATGAAGATAATGATGGTTGTAGATGATAATGATGGTTGTGGTAGATGAAGATAATGATGGTGGTAGATGAAGATGATAATGGTTGTAGAAGTTGAAGATAATGATGGTTGTAGTAAAGATAATGGTTGTGGTAGATGAATATAATGATGGTTATAGAAGATGAAGATAATGATGGTTGAGAAGATGAAGATAATGATGGTTGTGGTAGATGAAGATAATGATGGTTGTAGTAGATGAAGATAATGATGGTTGTAGAAGATAATGATGGTTGAAGAAGATAATGATGGTTGTAGTAGATGAAGGTAATGATGGTTCTAATAATGAAGACAATGATAGTTGTGGTAGATAAAAATAATGATGGTTGTAGATGAAGATAATGATGGTTGTGGTAGGTGAAGATAATGATGGTTGTGGTAGATGATAATGATTGTAGATGAATATAGTGATGGTTGTGGTAGATGAAGATAATGATGGTTGTAATAGATGAAGGTAATGATGGTTGTAATAATGAAGACAATGATAGTTGTGGTAGATAAAAATAATGGTTGTAGTAGATGAAGATAATGATGGTTGTGGTAGATGAAGATAATGATGGTTGTAGATGAAGATAATGATGGTTGTGGTAGAAGATAATGACGGTTGTAATAATGAAGTTAATGATAGTTGTGGTAGATGAAGATAATGATGGTTGTAGATGAAGATGATGGCTGTTGTAGATGAAGATAATGATGGTTGTGGTAGATGATAATGATGGTTGTGGTAGATGAAAATAATGATGGTTGTAGTAGATGAAGATAATGATGGTTGTAGTTGAAGGTAATGATGGTTGCGGTATATGAACATAATGATGGTTGTAATAATGAAGATAATGATAGTTGTGGTAGATGAAGATAATGATGGTTGTAGTAGATGAAGATGATGGTTGTGGTAGATGAAGATAATGATGGTTGCAGTAGATAATGGTTGTAGATGAAGATAATGATTATTGTAGATGAAGATAATGATGGTAGTGGTAGATGAAGATAGTAATGGTTGTAGAAGCTGAAGATAATGGTTGTAGTAAAGATAATGGTTGTGGTAGATGAATATAATGATGGTTATGGTAGATGAAGATAATGATGGTTGTTGTAGATGAAGATAATGATGGTTGAAGTAGATGAAGATGATGGTTATAGAACATGAAGATAATGATAGTTGTAGATGAAGATAATGATGGTTGTAGATAATGGTTGTAGTAGATGAAGATAATTATGGTTGTGGTAGATGAAGATAATGATGGTTGTGGTAGATGAAGGTAATGATGGTTGTAGATAATGGTTGTAGTAGAGGAAGATAATGATGGCTGTGGTAGATGAAGATAATGATGCTTGTGGTAGATGAAGATAATGATGCTTGTGGTAGATGAAGATAATGATGCTTGTGGTAGATGAAGATAATGATGATTGTAGATGAAGATAATGATGGTTGTAGATGAAGATAATGATGGTTGGGGTAGATGAAGATAATGGTGGTTGGGGTAGATGAAGATGATGGTTGTGGTAGATGAAGATAATGATGGTTGTAGATAATAATGGTTGTAGTAGATGAAGATAATGATGGTTGTGGTAGATGAAGATAATGATGGTTATAGATGAAGATAATGATGGTTGTAGAAGAGGAAGATAATGATGCTTGTGGTAGATGATAATGATGCTTTTGGTAGATGAAGATAATGATGGTTGTGGTAGATGATAAAGATTGTAGATGAATATAATGATGGTTGTGGTAGATGATAATGATTGTAGATGAATATAATGATGGTTGTGGTAGATGAAGATAATGATGGTTGTAGTAGATGAAGATAATGATGGTTGTGGTAGATGAATATAATGATGGTTGTGGTTGATGAAGATAATGATGGTTGTGGTAGATGAAGATAATGATGGTTGTGGTAGATGATAATGTTTGTAGATGAATATAATGATGGTTGTGGTAGATGAAGATGATGATGGTTGTAGTAGATGAAGATAATGATGGTTGTAGAAGATAATGATGGTTGTAGTAGATGAAGGTAATGGTTGTAATAATGAAGACAATGATAGTTGTGGTAGATAAAAATAATGATTGTAGCAGATGAAGATAATGATGGTTGTGGTAGATGAAGATAACGATGGTTGTTGATGAAGATAATGATGGTTGTGGTAGAAGATAATGATGGTTGTAATAATGAAGATAATGATAGTTTTGGTAGATGAAGATAATGATGGTTGTAGTAGATGAAGATGATGGTTGTGGTAGATGAAGATAATGATGGTTGTAGATGAAGATAATCATGGTTGTGGTAGATGAAGATAATGATGGTTGTGGTAGATGAAGATAATGATGGTTGTAATAGATGAAGATAATGATGGTTGTAGTTGAAGGTAATGATGGTTGCGGTATATGAAGATAATGATGGTTTTAATAATGAAGATAATGATAGTTGTGGTAGATGAAGATAATGATGGTTGTAGTAGATGAAGATGATGGTTGTGGGAGATGAAGATAATGATGGTTGTGGTAGATGAAGATAATGATGGTTGTGGTAGATGAAAATAATGATGGTTGTAGTATATGAAGATAATGATGGTTGTAGTTGAATGTAATGATGGTTGTGGTAGATGAAGATAATGATGGTTGTAGAAGATAATGATAGTTGTAGTAGATGAAGATAATGATGGTTGTAGTAGATGAAGATAATGATGGTTGTAGATGAAGATAATGATGGTTGTGGTAGATGATAATGATGGTTGTGGTAGATGAAGATATTGATGGTTGTAATAATGAAGATAATGATAGTTATGGTAGATGAAGATAATGATGGTTGTAGTAGATGAAGATAATGATGGTTGTAGATGAAGATAATGATGGTTGTGGTAGATGATAATGATGGTTGTGGTAGATGAAGATATTGATGATTGTGGTAGATGAAGATAATGATGGTTGTAGTAGATGAAGATAATGATGGTAGTGGTAGATGAAGATAATAATGGTTGTAGAAGTTGAAGATAATGGTTGTGGTAGATGAATATAGTGATGGTTGTGGTAGATGAAGATAATGATGGTTGTGGTAGATGAAGATAATGATGGTTGTGGTAGATGAAGATGATAATGGTTGTGGTAGATGAAGATAATGATGGTTGTAGATGAAGATAATGATGGTTGTAGAAGATAATGGTTGTAGTAGATGAAGATAATGATGGTTGTGGTAGATGAAGATAATGATAGTTGTGGTAGATGAAGATAATGATAGTTGTGGTAGATGAAGATAATGATGGTTATAGATGAAGATAATGATGGTTGTAGTAGATGAAGATAATGATAGTTGTGGTAGATGAAGATAATGATGGTTATAGATGAAGATAATGATGGTTGTAGAAGATGAAGATGATGGTTGTGGTGGATGAAGATAATGATGGTTGTGGTAGATGAAGATAATGATGGTTGTAGTAGATGAAGATAATGATGGTTGTGGTAGATGAAGATAATGATGGTTGTAGATGATAATGATGGTTGTGGTAGATGATAATAATGGTTGTAGAAGTTGAAGATAATGATGGTTGTAGTAAAGATAATGGTTGTGGTAGATGAATATAATGATGGTTATAGAAGATGAAGATAATGATGGTTGAGAAGATGAAGATAATGATGGTTGTGGTAGATGAAGATAATGATGGTTGTAGTAGATGAAGATGATAATGGTTGTGGTAGATGATAATGATGATTTTGGTAAATGAAGATAATGATGGTTGTGGTAGATGATAATGATTATAGATGAATATAATGATGGTTGTGGTAGATGAAGATAATGATGGTTGTAGAAGATAATGATGGTTGTAGAAGATAATGATGGTTGTAGAAGATAATGATGGTTGTAGTAGATGAAGATAATGATGGTTGTAATAAGGAAGACAATGATAGTTGTGGTAGATGAAGATAATGATGGTTGTGGTAGATGAAGATAATGATGGTTGTGGTAGATGAAGATAATGATGGTTGTGATAGATGAAGATAATGATGGATGTCTCGATATATCATGGATGTCTGGATATAACATGGATGTCTGGATATAACATGGATGCCTGGATATAACATGGATGCCTGGATATAACATGGATGCCTGGATATAACATGGATGCCTGGATATAACATGGATGCCTGGATATAACATGGATGCCTGGATATAACATTGATGTCTGGATATAACATGGATGCCTGGATATAACATGGATGCCTGGATATAACATGGATGTCTGGATATAACATGGATGTCTGGATATAACATGGATGTCTGGATATAACATGGATGCCTGGATATAACATGGATGCCTGGATATAACATGGATGCCTGGATATAACATGGATGCCTGGATATAACATGGATGCCTGAATATACCATAAATGCCTGCGTAACCTGAGTGTGTGGTGTCAGACAAAGGTAACACTAACGTATAACTCCCTGGGACTGTACGAAGGTGTTAGATATGCTGATAGGGGCGGGTTTTAGGCATTTTCTTAAAGAAACGTATGGCTGCATACTCTATCAGCTCTGAAGATGAAAGATACTAGCATCCCTCTCACGGTTCTCGTCTCCTGGTGACGTGAATTGGATAAGGTCATGTTGATAAATTGGCGGGTCATCATCTGACTAAGACCCGCGTCAGGAAACATTTGTCCTGTTTCCTGACGAACCTTACCTAACCTAACCTGATAAATTAGACACATGTGCAACTCTTGGGTATCTTTATTGAGGAATCTTTCGCCACACAGTGGCTTCCTCAATAAAGATACCCAAGAGTTGCACATGTGTCTAATTTATCAACATGTCGGTTCTCTGAACCATTAATCTACAATTGGATAAGGTCATGTTAACTAGTAGGTTTCTGAAATACCTTGTTGAATTTCATCTGTGAGTTCGATTTGTAGAAAGAGGCGTGTCGTTATGCACCTTCTTGAGGTTAAACTGGTTAGAAGGTTCAGCTGTGTTGAACCTATATTCTGGAAGGTGTTAGTTGTTGATCTTCATGGAATGATAATGCTATCCACGTATCGAAATCACACATTTGTTGGGATGTCCTGGAAACATGAGTGGGATATCTTTGAACCATGTGTGGGATATCCTCGAAGCATGAATGGGATACCCTTGAATCATGAGGGGTGGATATCCTTCAACCATGAATAGGATACCCATGAACTATGAGTGGGATATCCGTGAACCATGAATAGGATATCCCTGAAGAATGAGTGGGGTACCCTTAGCAATGACCGCAATGGTGGATGAGCTTATGGCCACACCGAATTTCTGCATGCAGAAAGCATCGTTTAAATTAAAACTGTTGAAGGCTGACACACATACACCTCAACTACATCAAAGAAAAATCTTGACAGATAGCAGAAGGATGGCTCACTCAGTAGGGACTTTGGAAAATATAGTC
Organism: Cherax quadricarinatus; assembly: GCF_038502225.1. Lineage (NCBI taxonomy): Eukaryota > Metazoa > Arthropoda > Malacostraca > Decapoda > Parastacidae > Cherax > Cherax quadricarinatus. The sequence continues at coordinate 9,329,671 of NC_091360.1, forward strand.
GTTTTGATTTTGTGTTGGCCACGGAATGTGTTAGATGTGTCATGTTGATGGTACAATAAACTGGTTGGTATTCTGGCTAATTTGTGGTACTATTACTGTTACTATTGTTGCTACTACTACTAGTAATAGAAATAAAAGTGACAACCGAGGAACGCGATGCCTGCGCAGGTTACTCAGCGCTCACAGACAAACAAATATTCACGACACAACAAAAACAAAGCTAAAATCAACAGTGAAAGCAACGAACATAAACATTGAACAGAAATACAATAATACAAAGTTAAAATAACCAGCATCTCTGACTCGTGTATTCACCATCGACCTGATAAAGCTTACAGAGTGGGCGAAACGTTGTTATTAATAAAAATATCCAGGGCAACCAAGTGTCATTCCGTAGGTCATAACGAGTCACATATTCGTAGTCTTCATTCTCGTCATATTGTAGATAATTTATTAAGAAGATGCTGACCTTTCTGTTTCATATAATAGAGGAATTACATACGGTAACGAAACAATTTAAATCTTGCAAAAATTAACTTTTAAAGGTCGAAATTCCCACTATCGTGTCTAGAACAATTTGCATCAATATCGTGTCTGGAACAGTTTTCATCAATAACGTGTCTGGAACAATTTGCATCAATATCGTGTCTGGAACAGTTTTCATCAATAACGTGTCTGGAACAATTTGCATCAATATCGTGTCTGGAACAGTTTGCATCAATATCGCGTCTGGAACAATTTGCATCAATATCGTGTCTGGAACAATTTGCATCAATAAAGTGGCTGGAACAATTTGCATCAATATCGTGTCTGGAACAATTTGCATCAATAACGTGGCTGGAACAATTCCCATCAGTATCATGGTTTTAACAATTCGCAGCAATATTGTGAAATAATTCGTATAGATATCGCATCTGTAAAAATTCGCATCAATATCGTGGCTAGATCAGTTCGCATCAGTATCGTGGCTGGATCAGTTCGCATCAGTATCGTGGCTGGATCAGTTCGCATCAGTATCGTGGCTGGATCAGTTCGCATCAGTATCGTGGCTAGATCAGTTTGCATCAATATCGTGGCTGGATCAATTTGCATCAGTATCGTGGCTGGATCAGTTCGCATCAGTATCGTGGCTGGATCAGTTCGCATCAGTATCGTGGCTGGATCAGTTCGCATCAATATCGTGGCTAGATCAGTTCGCATCAATATCGTGGCTCGATCAGTTCGCATCAATATCGTGGCTCGATCAGTTCGCATCAGTATCGTGGCTGGATCAGTTTGCATCAGTATCGTGGCTGGATCAGTTCGCATCAGTATCGTGGCTGGATCAGTTCGCATCAGTATCGTGGCTGGATCAGTTCGCATCAATATCATGGCTAGATCAGTTCGCATCAATATCGTGGCTGGATCAGTTTGCATCAATATCGTGGCTGGATCAGTTAGCATCAATATCGTGGCTGGATCACTTCGCATCAATATCGTGGCTGGATCAGTTCGCATCAATATCGTGGCTGGATCAGTTCGCATCAATATCGTGGCTGGATGAGTTCGCATCAATATCATGGCTGGATCAGATCGCATCAATATCATGGCTGGATCAGTTCGCATCAATATCGTGGCTGGATGAGTTCGCATCAATATCGTGGCTGGATCAGTTCGCATCAATATCGTGGCTGGATCAGTTCGCATCAATATCGTGGCTGGATCAGTTCGCATCAATATCGTGGCTGGATCAGTTCGCATCAATATCGTGGCTGGATCAGTTCGCATCAATATCGTGGCTGGATCAGTTCGCATCAATATCGTGGCTGGATCAGTTCGCATCAATATCATGGCTGGATCAGTTCGCATCAATATCGTGGCTGGATCAGTTCGCATCAATATCGTGGCTGGATCAGTTCGCATCAATATAGTGGCTGGATCAGTTCGCATCAATATCATGGCTGGATCAGTTCGCATCAATATCATGGCTGGATCAGTTCGCATCAGTATCGTGGCTGGATCAGTTCGCATCAATATCGTGGCTGGATCAGTTCGCATCAATATAGTGGCTGGATCAGTTCGCATCAATATCATGGCTGGAGCAATTTGCATCAGTATTGTGGCTGGAACAATTCGTATCTATATGCCGGACGAATAAAGTGTACAGAAGCCTTCACGTGAACATTGTTTTTCTCTAAGTGGAGCTTTATCAAGTCTCAAAACTTGGCTTAAAGCGAAACGTTGTTTAAATAAGGACTTCGAACAATGTTTGATAATGTAGATGACAGGTTCAGAGAACCGACAAGTTGGTAAATTAGACACACATGTGCAACATTTGGGTATCTTTAATGTGGAAACGTTTCGCCACACAGTGGCTTCATCAGTCCATACAAAGGAGAATGGTGAAGAACAGGAGTTTGAGGTAATCAGTCCCTCAACCTTGACTCGATGTAAACAGTCCATCAGTCTTGAAAAAAATGCAGCTTATGTGAGAAGTAGCAGCTTATATACTGTAGGCAGGAGAGGTGCAGCAGTCGTAGGTGGTGTCACATTTGTCCAATGTGGAAGTAGGTCGTGCCCAAGGGTTAGGCAAGTGAAGAATTCTCTGTATTAAGATCCCAAGATGTTGCTGTGTCTGACAGGAATGTAGATAACATGTTCAGAGAGCCTATATTCTGTTCAAGATTGATGGATTGATTACATCGACTCAAGGCTGAGGAACTGATTAACTCAAACCCCTCCTGTTCTTCACCATTCTCCTTTGTATGGACTGATGAAGCCAATGTGTGGCGAGACGTTTCCTCAGTAAAGATACCCAAGTGTTGAACATGTGCCTAATTTATCAATGTTTGATAATGGTTCAGAACCGGATTTCAGTCTAAATTCTCATCTCTGAATTCATATTGCGAAGAATCAAGTCTGCACCTTCAACTTTAAATCGATAATTGAGTTCCTGCAACGTATGTTTTTGTATTTGTGCATATACTGTGTTTCACTTGCAAATATGATAAGACACATGTGCAACAGTTATGTACCTTTACTTCGAAACGTTTCGCCTACACAGTAGGTTTCTTCAGCCGAGTACAGAAGAGTTAGCTAACTCTTTTCTACTCGACCGAAGAAGTCTACCAACCACACACACACACACAAACACACACACACACACACACACTATATATATATATATATATATATATATATATATATATATATATATATATATATATATATATATATATATATATTTATATATATATATATATATATGATAGATAGATAGATAGATAGAGAATGTGTGTGGGGGAGGGGGGTTGCGGAGAGATGCCCCTCCAAAAAAAATGGATTCTTTTAATGTAGTGAGCAAGAGGAGCCACCACTGAGACAAGATCATGGAAACATGGAGGAACTTTAGGAGATTCATCATCTTTATGAGTAGTGGATTTTGGTCCCAATCTCCTCTTTGTTTCAGTTTCCTCTCTCTAAGCCTCCTCTCTCTCAGCCTCCTCTCTCTCAGCCTCCTCTCTCCCAGTCTCCTCTCTCCCAGTCTCCTCTCTCCCAGTCTCCTCTCTCCCAGTCTCCTCTCTCCCAGTCTCCTCTCTCCCAGTCTCCTCTCTCCCAGTCTCCTCTCTCCCAGTCTCCTCTCTCCCAGTCTCCTCTCTCCCAGCCTCTTCTTCCAGTCTTTTCTTCTCCACTCCTCTCTTACGCTCTCTCTTTCCCACGTTCTCTTATTCTCTCCTACATTATTATCTCTACGTTTTCTTTCTGAATTTCTTCCTACTTATTCCCTCCTTCATTTTTCTTTGAACAATCCCGCATTTTTACCTCCCACCCTCATTTCTTTAACACTTCCCTCCCCTAATTCTAACTTCATTCCTTCTCTTCTAACGTCACCTTTTCACACTCTCCCTTGCTACACCTCTCTGATAAACACACGTTCTCCTCCCTCTCTCCTTCCTTCCCTACCATGATTATGGGAAGACCATGAGTCTTCCCACAATCTCTCTCACTCCTCTCATTCTCCCTCTCACCCCCCCCTCTCTCCTCCCTCATAAAAACAAGTGCTGGGCTTCCACGATCATCTCAGACAATCTCGTGTTTATCTTACAAGTTTAAGAAAACTTTTCCACACTTCTCGAGACAATTTCCTGATTAAGCCCTGCAAGGTGACTCGCAAATGTTGAGGATCAATGTTGCAACAAACACGAAAGTGAAAGGAATTATAATAACGAAACACCAATAATAATAATAATAATAATAAATTAAAATAACAATAATGAATTAAAATATTAATAAATTAATAATACTAATAAATATTTCATTAATTATAAAAATTATCGTATAATTACACTGGTCAACAACCAAAATGGTTCAGAGACCTGAGTAGCAATTTCCAACTAATTTTAGGTCACTGATAATGAAATTCATGGTTAAACTTGTTAGCTCTACTTTCAACATACACCTACGTGTCACAACAGGTCCCAACAGGCATGGGGCAGTGTGTTTCTTACCAGATTCACAGTCTCACTGCCCTTTATTATAGTTCCAGCAGTCATAGAAGGTTGTGGTCATGTGGTGACTTAAAGGTTGTTGTTGCTCTTGTGATGGGCTTGCAGGGCGGATAAACCAAGTACCGCTGCTTTCTGTGTGAATGGGACAGCCGTGCAAGAGATTCCCTCTACATCAGGAGAGACTGGCCACTTCGTCAATCATTGGAGCGTAGGATGAAAAATGTTCAACATCCACCTCTCATTGAACCAAACAAAATTTTGCTACCACCACTATACATAAAACTGAGGCTCATGCAAAACTTTGTAAAAGCTATGGGCAAATCCGGTCAGGGATTCAAGTATTTAATATCAAAATTCCCCTCACTGAGCGACGCTAAGAGAGGAGTCTTCAATGGCCCTCAGATTCGAGAGCTTAATAAAGATGGTGACTTTGAATCAGACCTTCATGGGGAGGAGAGAGCTGTTTGGGTAGCATTTAAGTTAGTGACGAAGGAATTTCTCGGAAACAGAAGGGAAGGAAACTATGAAGACTTGGTGGAAAACCTCATTAATACTTACAAGAACATGGGATGTAACATGTTACTTAAAATTAACCTTTTGGACTCGCATTTAGACTTTTTTTTCCAGCGAACTGTGAGGCAGTCAGTGACGAACATGGTGAAAGGTTTCACCAAGATATTTCAACCATGGAAAAATGGTACCAGGGTAAATGGAGCACAAGAATGCTTGCAGGCTATTGCTGGACATTGGTAAGAGATGATTCTTCAGCCCACTATAAGCGTCAAGCGAAAAGGCAGAGAGCAGCTACGGATGAGAGTTTAAAACATACTGACACATATTGCACGTTATAATGAAATAATCAAATATTACATGACTCGTATCTTTAAACCTATAGCCAATAAGCATTTCTCAAGATGATATTTAGATTCAGAACATGAAAAGTACATAAGAATTAGCTAGTCTCATTTACGAAGCGCACAACTTTTCAGAAATTGTTGACCCGTGTTATTAATATTATTTATTAGTTGTAATAAAGTAAACATTATCCTACTTAGAAGAGAACGACTGTCGACTGAAAAGACATTTAGGGAAGACTTGCAATGAGATCGGTAATTAGTTATGGCCTTTATAAGCTGAAGGAAACTAGCAAAATGACATATTGGAAAATGAGTTTAAGGAAATTGAGGGAATCATAGTAGATCATGAGAGGATAGGAGGAAGCAAGTCAATTAATAAGAATAATGGCTAATATTTCAACGACAATAGCTGTCTAGTCAAGAGATTTCTTGCGTTTTATAAGTCATGGGACAGAATGATAGGAAAGCAAATCTGTATAGAAGAGATTGTTTTAATAAATGGTTTAGAAAACCGACAAGTTTCTCTGTTTTTTTTTTAAACCATTTATTCACACTCCTTCACACAGCAATATCTCGGGACCCTGAAGAATTAGACACATGTGCAACATCTGGGTATCTTTATTGTAAACGTTTCACCATCAAGTGGCTTTATTAATACAAATTCAAGGACATAATGAGAAGAATGTACTGTACTCCAGGTAAACTCCAGGTATGCAAAAAGGCGAGACAATCAGTCCCTCAGCCTTGGAATGACTGAAGAGCTCCGTAGTCTTGAAGACCCTGGAACACAAGCATGAGGACTTGTCATTGGGATCTTGATGTAAGGAATTCTTCAAAACTTGTCTAACCTAGAGATACGAATACTTCCATTAGAGGGTTTATTCACTGGTGACTCCGCCTACCCCTGCTCCACCTTATCTGTAAGAAGTATGTAACTTACATTTTTGCCAATATAGAGCACTTTTATCAAGACTGATAGATTGGGGGACTGATTACCTCAAACTCCTGCTTGTCTTTCACTTTTCCCTGCATTGGACTGAAGAAGCCACTGGCTAGCTAAATGCTTCCAGAATAAAGATACCCAAATATTGCACAAGAGTCTCATTTATGAGAAGAGTTTGTGTTGTGTGCAAAACGACAATTATGGACAGTTCGGGATATTTATTAAATGAAATGTTTCGCCATGACTGGCTTCTTCATTCGTGTCGAAACGGCTTCTTTCAATAAATGTGCAGTAATATAAGTGCTATTTTTCTTCATCTTGTTTTCACCGTACCATTTACTTTCGGATTTTGTTGTGCTTATCCAGAGACGAAACTGAGGCACAGGCAGAACTGCGAGAACGCATAAAAATATTCCGACAGGGTCAAGTCGCTGGGGAAAAAAAGGAGTACCGAAGTTGCTAGGAATGGAAGGAGAGGAACTCAATTACTCATAAAAGCATTTTTCCCTATTCACTAAAACTCCACCCTAACTATAATAAAAGCAAAAGATATTTATCCAGCTTCTCATCCAAGCCTTACCTCTTCACATATTCTTTTCCAAAAGATGAAGCTACAGTTTTTTTTAATAATGTACAAACTTTCGTCAGAACTTCGTATCCCCAGCGTGCGGAGCTCCCCTGCTGTTGTGTTATGTAAACGCAAATGGAATAATAAAAGAGGTGAAATGAGCGTACGAATGACACGGGTGTTACTGGATATTGTATCTATTACAAATAAAATTAACAGGATCTATCACATATGCAGTATTCCCAGCATGGTATCAAGTAATAATGATGGAACGAGACAACGAAGGTGGAGTATTATTACTTACAAGAACGTGGAGTTTCAAGAAGCTGGTATGATGGTCATTGATGAAAAGAAAAACCACACTGCAGGTACAATCGCGGCCAGGGGACAAATATATATATATAATATATATATGAAGGAGGGGTGTTAATGTTGCAGTTTAAAAACTGTAGTGTAAAGCATCCTTCTGGCAAGACAGTGATGGAGTGAATGATGGTGAAAGTTTTTCTTTTTCGGGCCACCCTGCCTTGGTGGGAATCGGCCAGTGTAATAATAATAATAATAATAATAAATATATATATATATATATATATATATATATATATATATATATATATATATAAATTAGCGGTATTCTATAATCCACAACCATACAGTTACAGATTAAGATAGGAGTATGAAGAAAACTTCAAAGACATAGCAAGGAGATCCTGCTGTACCACAACAAAAGTTTGATCATTGGATTCTGGAATCATAAGGAGATAAGCTGGGAGAAGGCAGAGAGCTCAGGTTAAAAAAGATGGTGAAACTTTGTGTTCTTGTATGCAAAAGACACAGCATGCGACAGGAATGAACAATTAGATCTGTGTCAGATATAGAGAAAATAGGCTATATGAAGCCATCGTGTCCTATACTTGTAAAGTTTTAACAAATAACAAATTTAACTGACTAACATGCTGGCTAAGATACAGAAATTATAAGATATACAATATTTGATCACCTTCAAGTAAATAATTACAGTACATAAGAGGCAAACATGGGTTTGGAGACGGCCAGTCTTCTCTCACGAATCTCCAAGTGTTTTATGACATGATGTAAATGAAACAGGAGTAAAGTAGTTGGGTAAACTTGTCTTCTTCGACTGCAAGAAAGTCTTTTACACAGTAACACACACGTGAATCTGTTTGACCTGAAATAGGAAGCAGGGGTAGCAGGGAATGAATACCCTGTGAAAAGAAGGCATACCTAATGGGTAGACAAGAGGCGCCGGGGTGGATACAAGTGACAAGTGGAGTCTTTAAGTACCAGAGCTACGAGTGAACTGTTCCTGATATACATTAAAAATATGCCAGAGAAAATTAAATAATTTGTTTCATTGTTTTCAGGCGATGAGACCTTAATGAGAAAGAAGCTTAGGAAGTTTCCAAGATGATTTTGTAAATGCTGAAAAAGAGTTCTGGATAATGACTTCTATAATTCAGTTATAAGTGTAGAAGTAGTAAGGTCTAAGGAAGGGATCCCAGTCATATGTAGCATCTTGCCAAGAAAGGGAGTGGGCAATGAATGGATGTCTAGGGAAATTGGTATAAATTGCTGGCTAGACAGGTACTGCATGGAATTTACAATCCCATTCATTGATAACTGAGACCTATTCTTTGGCAAACGTGATATGTATGCAAGGGATGGGGTTCATCTCTCTGGGGATGGAGTGGTTGCATTAGCCAGTTCAATTAAGAGGGTAATTGATGACTTGTCTAGGAATTTAAACTGATAGATTATAGAGGTATGGGTGTTTGTGGGAAACAATCAGGCTGCAGCATTAGGGTTAAAAACACCAGTTATTACCGGGATACCTCAGGGATATGTTTAAAAGACAATATTCAAAATAAAGTTGCTAGTAATGGCAAATCAATTGATCAACAAACAAAGAGAGTAGAGGGCAACGAGTGACTAGCTCCTTTAAAGTTTACTATACAAATAGTAGGAGTCTAAGAAATAAGAAAGATGAGCTAAGATTACTTGCGAGTGCAGGTAATATAGATATTGGTATAACAGAGACCTGGTTCAACCTGAAAGATAGAGAAATGCCTTCTGAATGCAACATACAGGGTTAAACTATGCCACACTGATAGGGTCAACAGGAAGGGTGGTGGGGTGGCGATGTATGTCAGAAAATTTAAAATGCTGTCTTAGACATGATATAAGATTAGAAACATCGAACACAGAATCTGTTTGGCTACAGATTCTCGAGGGACGTGACAAATTAATTTTGGGTGTGATTTATAGGCCCCCAAACCTTGATAGGGAGTGCAGTAAACTGTTATGGGACGAAATTCATAAGGCATCTAGATATGAAAATGTTGTGATTATGGGAGATTTTAATTTTAGACAAATTGATTGGAACAATATGAGAGGAAATCTTGAGTCTAGTGACTTTCTTGATACGGTTCAGGATTGCTTTTTAGAAAAGGCTGTGACAGAACCAACTAGAGGAAACAATCTGCTTGACTTAAGAACATAAGAACATAAGAATGTAGGAACACTGCAGAAGGCCTACTGGCCCATACGAGGTTGGTTCTTGCCAACAAAGATTCACTAATTAATAATCTTGAGGTTAATGATGAGCTTGGGGAAAGTAATCACAAATCACTTAGTTTCAATATATCATGGAATTACCCAGATAACTGCAATCAAATCTCTGTCCCAGATTTTCGCTTGGCCGACTTCATGGGACTGAAAAATTACCTGGGTGGGCTAAATTGGGATGTCCTGACTATGGGTCAGGTAGGTGATCTTGGTTGCCAATATGACGTTTTTCAGAGCATAGTTCTAGCTTCCCAGGCAACTTTTGTTCCGAGAAGGGAAATTAGATCTAACAAAAATGATCCCAAATGGATGAACAATAGATTAAAACATCTCATTGGTCAAAAGAGAGGCATATATAGGCGTATCAAAAGAGGGGATGGGAAGTTAAGAAATCAATATATTCAATTAAAGAGAGAAATGAAGAAAGGAATAAGAAAAGCAAAAAGGGATTATGAGGCTAAGGTCGAAGGGATTCAAAGACTAACCCAAAAAGGTTCTTTCAGGTATACAGAAGTAAGATTAGGGACAAGATTGGCCCACTTAAGAGTAACTCTGGTCAGATCACTGACAGTGATAAGGATGTGTGTGAAATTCTCAATACCTACTTCCTCTCAGTTTTCACCCAGGAAAATACTAACGATATTCCTGAAATAATAGATTATGAAGAACAAGATAAACTATGTACGACTGCGGTAACTAGTGACATGGTCCCCAGACGAATAAACTAAAACCTAACAAATCCCCGGGCCCTGATGAACTGTTTGTAAGGGTGTTAAAGGAATGTAAAAAGGAACTTAGCATACCTTTGGCTAATCTTTTTAACATATCACTACAAACCGGCATAGTGCCTGATATGTGGAAAATGGCAAATGTAATACCTATTTACAAGGCAGGTGATAGGTCCTTGGCTTCGAACTATAGACCAATAAACCTTACCTCCATAGTGGGAAAATTTATGGAATCAATAATTGCCGAAGCTATTCGTAGCCATCTCGATAGGCACAGATTGATTAATGAATCTCAACACGGTTTTACAAAGGGGCGTTCCTGTCTTACGAATTTACTAACTTTTTTCAATAAGGTGTTTGAGGAAGTAGATCATGGTAATGAATATGATATTGTGTATATGGACTTCAGTAAGGCTTTCGATAGAGTTCCACATCAGAGGCTCTTGAGGAAACTTAAGGCACACGGAATAGGAGGAGAAATTTTTTTCCTGGGTAGAGGCATGGCTGACAAATAGGCAGCAGAGAGTTTGCATAAATGGGGAGAAATCAGAATTGGGGCACGTCACAAGCGGTGTTCCTCAGGGGTCAGTGTTGGGCCGGTTGTTGTTCACAATTTACATAAACGACATAGATGAGGGAATAAATAGCGACATTAGCAAATTTGCTGATGACACCAAAATAGGCCGTCCAATTCATTCTAATGAGGACACTAGAGCACTCCAGGATGATTTGAATAGACTGATGCAATGGTCGGAGGAATGGCAGATGCAGTTTAATATAGACAAATGCAAAGTTCTAAATGTTGGACAGTTAAATAACCATGCCACATATAAACTAAATAACGTAGATCTTAATACTACTGATTGCGAAAAGGATTTAGGAGTTCTGGTTAGCAGTAATCTAAAAGCAAGACAACAGTGCATTAGTGTTCGCAATAAAGCTAACAGAATTCTTGGCTTCATATCTATAAGTATAAATAATAGAAGTCCTCAGGTTGTTCTTCAACTCTATATATCCTTGGTTAGGCCTCATTTAGACTATGCTGCTCAGTTCTGGTCACCGTATTACAGAATGGATATAAATGCTCTGGAAAACGTACAGAGGATGATGACAAAGATGATCCCATGTATCAGAAATCTTCCCTATGAGGATAGACTGAGGGCCCTGAATCTGCAATCTCTCGAAAGGCGTAGAATTAGGGGGGATATGATCGAGGTGTATAAATGGAAAACAGGAATAAATAAAGGGGGTGTAAATAGCATGCTGAAAATTTCCAGCCAAGACAGGACTCGCAGCAATGGTTTCAAGTTGGAAAATTTCACATTCAGGAAGGATATAGGAAAGCACTGGTTTGGTAATAGACTTGTGGATGAGTGGAACAAACTCTGGAGTACAGTTATTCAGGCTAAAACACTGTGTAGTTTTAAAAAATAGGTTAGATAAATACATGAGTGGGTGTGGGTGGGTGTGAGTTGGACCTGACTAGCTTGTGCTGCTGGGTCTGGTGCCGTGCTCCATCCTTGAGTGGAGGTGACCAGACTGGGTAGGTCATTGGGTTAATCCAGGGGGTGGGTCATTGGGCTATTCCGGGTGGGGGGGACATGGACCTGCTCCGCATGGGTCAGTAGGACTGTTGCAGTGTTCCTTTTTTCTTATGTTCTTATGTAAAGTAATGAAAAGAGGAAAAGGAAAGAGAAAACCAGAAACGTTATTTTGCTATCGTATTGTGATGTTTCAGACAACGTACATGGAGATATATATGGTATTAGGCATCGCATCAAGCATACACCAGAAGCATATGTGAGTCGTACAAATGAAATGGTGTGTGGTATTGAGACGACTTAAACAAAACATTATAAATTATACGTAATCTTGTTTATTATGGAGGGGATTCCCTGATACCGGTGAAGGGCTCTAGAACCCTCCTTTAACCCTGATAACACCAGATTACCTCCCGTTTCCCAGGCACTGGACAACCCAGTAGCATCATCATGGAGCGCCGAAGATCGAAAGATTTGCACTAAGATTGGTAACGGAACTGAGAGGAATATAATCCACCATTTAAAAAACTGAAATTTCTCAGAAATGAAAGAAACTGTCAAAAAACAAAAACAAAAGTGGAATTATCACATTTTTAAATTGCACATTGTTGATGATAACTTGAACGAAGCAAGTAGGCTAGGCTTAAGAGTTAGTGGGATGGGAAGAAGGGTAGAAAAAAAAAAAAAGGCATTTAAAGATGAAAAGGAGCTAGAAAGAAGTTAAGAATTCTTTTTCCAATCTCAGCGTGGTGAGTAGAGGAAGACAACGTATAAAGACGTGACCGAAACAAACGCTGTACACTGGAGGCGCAGAGTTTATTCAGTTCTGGAGCTACACAGGACGAGTCAACGTTGAGAGTTGAGCCACAACATACGAACATGCCAGCATTTTAGACAACTGAGTTTGATTCATATTATTATTATTATTATTATTATTATTGGGGAGCGCTAAACCGGTAGGGATTATTTAACGCCTGTGGGGCGATATGGAAATCATTCAGACTTAATTCGGGGAATTGGAGCACAGATTCAATTCCCTAGATCAAGAGCCCCTCACCAGCATCAAGGAACCTTCCTAAAGGGAAGCTTGATTCATAAAAATTCTCACCGATATGCAATAAAAGAATATTTGATATCCTAGAATAGACTATCAACTTGTTCAATAAACAAAATAAAAAAGATTTAATTTAGCTGCGACACCTGAGTTTATACAGCGAAAATAAACGATTTATCAACTGTTGAGAGAACACCTTCTGGAAACGTGTTTTTTTTTTTAATCTATTTCTCTTATATGTTGTTTGGGATGCTAGAATCAGATTCAAATTTCGTACAAACCAGTCATAGAATGGATTCTAGAATACAGACATTAAGCTTATACGGAATATCTGACTTGCTGAGATTCGAAAGACTGAATGTTTGCTAGTAAACATAAGTGGAGGCAAATAAGCATGCATAAATAACAGCTTTACTGATGGAAATATTTAGTAATCTTGAGTTGGGTATCTGTAGAAGTTAACTGAAATTCTTCACGAAACAGGAAAAGTGATTCCTATCTCAGGTCTTAGTTATTTTGTATGACGCACTACTGGAACTTGTCGTTATCTGACTGAGGTCTTCCACTGACACATTGCTGGAACTTGTGGTTATCTGACCGAGATCTTCCACTGACACATTGCTGGAACTTGTGGTTATCTGACCGAGATCTTCCACTGACACATTGCTGGAACTTGTGGTTATCTGACCGAGGTCTTCCACTGACACACTGCTGGAACTTGTGGTTATCTGACCGAGATCTTCCACTGACACATTGCTGGAACTTGTGGTTATCTGACCGAGATCTTCCACTGACACACTGCTGGAACTTGTGGTTATCTGACCTAGGTCTTCCACTGACACACTGCTGGAACTTGTGGTTATCTGACCTAGGTCTTCCACTGACACACTGCTGGAACTTGTGGTTATCTGACCTAGGTCTTCCACTGACACACTGCTGGAACTTGTGGTTATCTGACCGAGGTCTTCCACTGACACATTGCTGGAACTTGTGGTTATCTCACCGAGGTCTTCTACTGATTTACCTAACCACTCATTTAAAAAGTAAAAAAAATAACATCCTTTGATGTTGTGGACTTAGCTATGCATTTCTATATTTTTGTTAAGTTCCCTCACTGACGTTTAAATCTATCACTTAACTATCAATTAACTGCAACACATCAAGTCTCAGTAACATTAGTCTAGGTTTTTGTGACTATAACTTAAAACTGACCACTTGATGTAGTAAAGTACCAAATGACAATGATTTTAAAATTTTGCTATGGAGTTTATATACTGGGTAAAGCCAGTGGGAGGTATTCATTGTTATAAATCAGTAATAGTTTTATTTTTTTACACGAAACAAAGTATCGCAATTATATTACTAAATTTCCGCATGCGGACTGACGGTTGTTCATCCTTGCCATAGTCCTGGTCGGCCTCAGGAAACTAGTAATTCGTAAATCCGATAAAAGTTACGATGTATGGCCAGTTACTATTACCCGACTTCAAGCACAACTAGGCGAGTTAATACACGTCCGTACCGTTTTTATCTTTCCAGTCTCACGTGAGTAATTTCTCTTGCCCTGCTCTGGGATGATGGGATGTCGTCATTAAAATTCAATTTCTCCCGTGTATGGGATAAACTGTTTTGAGAAATAGCAATTATCAAGTGATTATTAACTCCGGCTCTGCTAGAAGGAAACCTGTGCAGCTGCCACTGTTGATGAACCCTGGCAGGAATACTACTGGACGATATCTTCATTGCCCCACTGACGTCTCCCAGCTCAGACTGGCACATTTCAGTACTTAGTATGAGCTCCATCCTGCGTGACTGAATATGACAAAGAAATAGTCAGTTTCACAGTGGGAACAAAAGCTATCGTATATATAATAGGGTAGGAGCACACTGCCGATTTATCCAATTTCTCTAAAGAAAGCATATTACCTCTATCACCTGTTATCCAATCTATCTGACCTTCCTAAACATTTCCTTACCTCTCTGCTGCAGCCCCATCTCCACTCTAGTTCTTTCTCGCTACCTTTTCCACACGATTCCTCCTGTCACCTCTTCCTTTCGCTCTCCCTCTCCCCCCCCCCTCCCTATCCTCTCAGCCTTTTCACACACTCCTTTTCGCTTGTTACTCTTCCCCACATTCAGTTCTTCCCGTCGTTTCTTCTGCACACTTTCTCCTTGCTTGCAACCCACATCCACTGCCTCTCCACAACGAGCCGTCCAGTAATGGAGACAGAGCTGGCCAGTACAGGTTCACGTGAAAATAACACCAAGGAAAAGGAGAATGTATGGAGGAGGTGGATACGAGTTCAGGAATTTTTGGGTCTTGGAACTGTGCCTGGAATGGTGTCTGAAATGGTGGCTGAGGAAATTTGTAGGGTATTTACGGCTATCATGAATTTTGGGTGGAAATTAGAATTATCAACTTAAGGCCCAACGAGAGAACTGGGAAAACGTGAATACTATAAGAACGTCTTAGTGGTGGAAGCAATGTGTGTGTGTGTGTACAGCTCAAGGCTTATATTCCACTATGCAAAATAACCACAGGGGGCGCTGAATGATACCTCTAGGGCTTTCCTACTCTGCTTCTAAAACATTGTAAACTCCTGATGTGTTGATTGCAACACGAAAGGCCTAGATCTATCATTCAACTCCCCCTGTGGTAATTTTGCATCTTTTATCGCTCTTTCGCGATTATTGCATAATACTAGGAATCTTCAAATTATATTTAAATATATATGGACAACGTAAAGTAAGCATGGTGGTGGCGAGTAAGCTCTAAAATCAGGGAAAGTGGCGAGTCAGTTTCAAGCTTAAGGGACACTGTGATCCTGGATTAAGGCGGCATATATATATAAATTGGAAAAATACGGAAAATGAGCTAAGCTTACCGAAAATAGTTCTAAAATCTGGAAACATTTTGTGAATATCTAATTTTTCTACGATGTTTCTATAGAAAATTATAGTAACTACAGTAGTTGACGTGATGACAACACAGGTAATATATCCCTCCGCAGTTAGTGGATTTTCAGCAGTTATAACCGATTTTATATTTTTATATATATATTTTGGCTAATTCATTAAAACCACCATTCAATAACTACAGACAATATAATGACTCTGTTTAAAACGGCTCACTAAAATTTTAGATAAGGGCAGACTGAATATATAATAACATTACTTTCTGACGAGTTTGGTCTCCTTGTCTAAACTGATGATGTGATTGTCTGTACTGGATACCATATCTCTGCTCTCTTTCAGTATTTCTTTACTGCTATTCCTGACCATGAAATCCTCCACATTCTCAACAAGTCAGAGCACAGCAGTAACAGTTTAACAGAAAACTGACAGACTGGATAGTCATGGAACAGAGAAACAAGCAAATTTGTAATAAAAATGTTTCTTCAGACTCATTAAGACATTTTATGACATTTTTTCTGTTTTGAATAATCTTCGTGTGCCACACTTGAAATCAAACTCTTTGAATTTTCAGTCTCCTGAAAAACTTTTCAAATACAATATCGCTATTGTGCTTGGTTTCACTTCCTTCAATTTATATTCTTCCAGTCATGAATCTCATTCGACAGCAGTAATGGTGACAGGAATCTGCTGTATGTAGATCACCGACAGTATTTTGTAGTCTTTTCTGAATTTGGTTTGCCCACTTATCCTTTTGTTTACTACAGATTAAGAAGAGAATGAAGAACAGCTCAGTTCCTGGATTTGTCTGTTGTCAAACAAATGCTGTATAATCCTCCGGGTTTAGCGCTTCCCCCTTGATTTTAATAATAATATGTCAAACAAATACTGTTTTCCACCCGAAAAGATTTCATGGGGGTTGCACGAGTTAGACTATATTCTCATAGAATTTATAATTAAATATTAATCCCTTATCCTGTATAGATTTCTAAATTTAAATAGAAAAACTTTCGTTTTTCATTTTAAATTTAATAATTATTCAGGGTGACCTTAAAAAAAAAACATTTCTTTTTTTTCTTTTTAGGTCACACTGCCTCGGTGGGATACAGCCGGTTCGTTGAAAAAAATAAAGCTTAATAATTCATCATCAGAATATGCAAGTATTTTTTTATTGGTGAATGCTCACTTTTTTCTTTTTTTTTATTCCCAGGGTTTGGCGTTGCGTATACATTTTTATATATGAAAAAATACAGTTTTTTTTTGTATTATTTTATTTTCATCCGAACATTTTGTACTTCCTAATAGCTTTCTTGATGTTGACTGTCAGCAATAAAGGTTCTAATGCCAGATACTGCAGATTTAATCAGATTTCCTGATAGATCACTAAACTTCAGGCACCAGGAAGTTATTATTCACTTCTGACAGTAAGACAAACTGGTGTACCTGTCTTCAAATATAATGAAGAAACTTAATATCTCTGTTTCATTTTTAAAGTAAAAATATATGAATGTTAATAATTATATTTAGAAATGTATGAAGATTTGAAATAAAACACGTCCTGCCTCGCTGATAATAAACCAAATTAAACCGGCAGCCATCTTGCATTCTCATACATTGACTCGTCCAGCATGATTAGAGCGTAAAAACAGATCTTTCCTGAAAAATTAATGAAGGTGAAACATAATTATAATGCTCATTATTTATGCTAGTACATAAATATTTATGATTTCACTGGTGATCGATGAGGAAATTGGCAGACATCTTGGATTTTTCGGATTCCTCGAAGATGGCAAAATGACACTGATTATCAGTTTTAACATCTGAAAGACTCAAATTCTGATGGACACCATTATATAACACAAAACTCCAGGTGCATAAGAAAAAACTGAGTTTGGCAAGTAGACAATATCAGTCTGATTGCCTCCCTTCCTCCATCTCTCTCTCTCTCTCTCTCTCTCTCTCTCTCTGTGTCTGTCAGCCAATATGAAAACATCAAACGCATTTAACCTGTTCTATGAAAATTGATTTTAATCTTTAAAACACTTAAGTGTCTTGAAACACAAACTTGAAACAACACTTGAAATGTAAAGTAAATCAGTTACTCGAAGCATTGCGATATAGCTTCGAGGTAACAGATGGAACACAAACTTTTGCAAAGGTATTTTATCAGGTAAAATAATTGTTCAATAGAATTACCTTCTCTCTGAAGCCAGTGAATAATGAGAGTCATGGGAGGGCGAGCTAGATGATGACTATCAACCATCAGAGTGATCATACTTTGCTGGCTCTGGTAAACGGTTTACTTAACTGAGTTCAGGAACCACATTCGGACGATCAATTGACAATGAGCCACCCAGAGCATAATAATAATAATACAACCAAAGGTAGCGGTGACGACTGAACGTCCTGGTAATAACTAATTCTTCTTGCACATTTGTTATAAACAAATTCGCATTTCACCATATATTTCCAGAGTGTAGGGTGGGGAGAGACCCTTCCGCTATACTATTCCAATCTCATTGATCTAGAGTCTTAGACATAATTAGAGGTAGACAGAATGTAGGTTGGCTTTTTCAGCAGATAGTCTTGATAAATTAGACACATGTGCAACTCTTGGGTATCTTTATTGAGGAAACGTTTCGCCACACAGTGGCTTCATCAGTCCATACAAAGGAGAATCTTGAAGAACAGGAGGAGAATGAGGTAATCAGTCCCTCAACCTTGAGGGATCTTAATACTTGGGAATTCTTCGCTTGCCTAATTCTTGGGCACGACCTACTTCAACATTGAACAAATGTTACACGACCTATGACTGCTGCACCTCTCCTGCCAACGGTTTATAAGCTCCTTCTCAGCACGTATGCCGTATTATATTCAAGATTGATGGACTGACCACATCGACTCAAGGTTGAGGGACTGATTACCTCATTCTCCTCCTGTTCTTCAAGATTCTCCTTTGTATGGACTGATGAAGCCACTGTGTGGCGAAACGTTTCCTCAATAAAGATACCCAAGAGTTGCACATGTGTCTAATTTATCAACATGTCGGTTCTCTGAACCATTCATCTACAGATAGTCTTGACACGAACTGTATTTCCCTGTGGTAATTTTCTTTCCCCTGTTTACACTACTTATACCAGGGTTTTATAGGGTTAGGTTAAGAGTTTCTACCTATATTTACAAACTAATACCTGTTACCTACCTCAACTCACTCACTTTCTCTCCATGTGTATTTATATGCCTTCTTTATGGCCCTCTTCTGTTGTTGTCTCGAAATTGGCTTTCGCGGAGTTTTAATGACCCCGGTGGCAAGTTTTTCTTCTATAACCTAAGGTTAATGGCTTCATCGGAGGCAGCGGTATTAACCGGTGCCTCCTTTCTCCTCGTCCACCTTCCTCCATTACTCTTCTACGTCCATCTCTTCCTTTCCTCCCCTCCGCCTCCTGTTACCCATTATGCTCCTCCTACTCTTGTTCCTCCTCCTCCTCCTCTTCCTTCTCCAAGTTAAATGCAATTTAAAAACTTGGCTCTTTTTTCAATCTGCGTTAATCTTGCGGTCTCTGTGGCAGGAGCCGCGCCTTAAAGTGATGATGGAAGGTCGCTCCTCAGAAATTCCATGAACATTTAGGAATATGGAAATTGAAAAGTTTGATAACGAAACCAGAACGTGTTTCCCAAGAGCAGATTGAGAATCTATGAAGGTCTCGTTTTCCCAACAATAGGAAAATAAAAGACGTAAACAGTGTGACTGCTAGTACGTTATTATTGCTTTTGTTAGTAGTAAAGAAATTATTATTCTTGGGGAAGCGCCGACCAATCAGAGGTCATACAATGCCTGGGGAATGAGAGGTACTCGGGTTTGATCTGAAAGCAGGGTAGCAAGATCTTTGCACTAACATTAAGGTACGTGGGATCGTCAGGGATTCGCCATCCTTGACTGGATGGCGGAATAAAGATACCTAACTGTTGCATATGTCTTACTATTCAACCTGTCGGTATTGTATACCATTTTCATATTCACTAGACTGGCCTGCTTGTTCTAATGCTCATTTACAGTCTTAAAATGTTAGAAAATATATATGTAGGTATGTAGAGGGAGAGAGAGAGAGAGAAAGAGAGAGAGAGAGAGAGAGATTATCTTTAAGGTCGATTTGGGATCACTGCATAATTTTTTTGATAATAATAATAAAGTTCTTCGTGACACCTGTGAGTAATCTACTTCAAAGAAATGTTATTGTTTCATTACTTTGGACTGTGTGTCGACGACCTTCCTCTCCTTATTGATTTCCAGTGTGAGTGGCTGCACTATAACATGTTGTTCTCATGCAAGAGATGCCTACTATCTCAGGTCAATCACCAATATCTAGCTATGTCTACCTGTGGTACATGATGGCAGGTTACATTTCCTATTAATAAAACACAGTATACACACACCCACATATATTATATATATATATATATATATATATATATATATATTTATATATATATATATATATATATTTTTTTTTTTTTTTTTTTTTTTCAACGACCCGGCCGTATGCCATCGAGGCAGGGTGACCTAACAAAAAACAAAATTTTCCTTTTTAAATTTCGTAATATATACAGAGCAAGGGGTTACTAGCTACTTTCTCCCGGCATTTTAGTCACCTCTTACGATACGCATGGCTTACGGAGGAAGAATTCTGTTCCATTTCCCACATGGAAAATATTTATGCACAGCAACCACAGGGAGCGGGATAATGTTACGCTAGTCCTTTCATATTGCAGCTGATGACGCAGGAGCAATGCAATGAATGGGAATGGAATGTACAAGTTCATTAGAGACCAAGTAATTGTGCTCAAGAGCACCTTTCAGTCAGGAACGAGCCAAGGAAGCAAATATAATCGCGCCAGACTAGAGCCTCTGAGTGCCATTTGTAGAGGAATGTATTTTAAGGACGAAAACCATAGCCCAGCCTCGTGAAAATGGTAATATATATATATATATATATATATATATATATATATATATATATATATATATATATATATATATATATATGCATGTATGAGATGTCACCAATTATCAAAGAACCATATTTATTTTCATTGTGATTAAAAGAGCATTAGATAATCTCGTCGTGCTTCAGGCAACTTCTTGCAATAATCGTTGTGTTCTGGGAAATTTTCATTGTTCGTGTCCAACTACAGCAACTCATTATTTATCCTCCACACTTGAGTAATCGCTTTTTTTCAATAACTTGTCCTAGTAGCCACAAATTTAGCTTCAACTTCAAGTAAATTGCTTTTTAAGTTGCTCCCAGTCTGAAGCGAATGGTCAGTTATATCTACTGAGAAGACATTTGAAGCGATTTTTAATGTTTTTTAGGAGTTATGGATACTAAAATGAAAAAAATATTATAGACCAAATAAGACTATCTGTTACGAATTAACGAAACAATTAGTATATACGACTAAATCACAGTAAATGAGGCCTGTGTTCAAAAGGCTGATAATATGAACGCAGACTAAACTGAAAACGGAATGCCTGTACATGTTAATTAGCACCGGTTCAAAGAACTTGTTTGTCTCTGCTGAACGTATGTTCACTAAACCTTTTAGAAATACACCTACTTGCCTAAACGCTGAATAATTCACGGCATAAACTAGAACGATGATTAGGAGCCAGGGAGCCGGCTACCTCAAACCCTATAGCGCACTAAAGATGATATAACACAATGGCACCCATAGAATGCCTTCATCCCACCTGACAGACGAAGGTTTAATGAAAGGCTGTTCCTAGTCATCAAAATAAACCAAGACACTATGTATGGGCTTACAAACAAAATCGTGTATGGGCAGGCAATCAAATTATGTATGGGCAGGCAAACGTCCTTGTGTTTGAGTTGAGCTGCAACTTGGCAGTCAGTTGTATTTGCGAAATTACCGGGTTTAACTGCCTCAATTATGGATAAATCGAGCCTGCACAAGCCTTAGCTATTTTGAAAGGAAAGGTTATCATGTTTTATAATCTCGGACTCCAAGATGTTTCTTTCCACCAGTGACAAACTAGGGATTATATTGTGCCTCAAACTATTAATCTGGGTTATTGCAAACTCTATTATGATTAAATATGGTGTTTGATTCTTGCGCCATTCGGATCTGGTACTAGTGTTGTGCTACCTGGATTCTAGAGGTTTACCTGTCTAGACGTCCAACATAAAGCAAATTGCACCCACTACAAGGCACCTTGTTTACCCTCCATACTGATTATGCTGGTGAGTTCTTGATTAGTGTGTTATTGACTCCCTGAATTCTTAGAAAAACTACATGTATGTTACATTAGGCAGAATCGATAAATTCTCATTTTATATGAGCACCAGCAAATTGTTTTAATGTTGGTAGAATTACCGACAATATGTTAGGTATAAATGTCACATTACTTGCACTTGTGTCCTTTTATGTAACACCATCAAATTATTTCTTGATGGGGTTACCCCAAGTTCAGTCTCATAATGGGCCTTTGCTGCTATTAAGACCAATTTTCACAAAATACTTAGTATATCGTTGTCTCGTTGCAATATCGTAGATTTTCACAGTTTCCTCATCTAAATAATCTGAGCCGTAAATACGTAAAGCTCTCAAAAACACAGACACGTGCTCCTTTTTACTCTTGTTTGATGACTGGAATAATAGTGAATGAATGAGCACACACTGGTCGATTTCCTCTATACTGTGAAGAGTTTCTATGAACTCGGTTCAATAAGACATCCAGGAACAAGAGTTTATTATTCTCATTTTTTCTCAACTGTGATTTCAACTGACGGGGGAAGGTCACTTAATCTCCTTCACCGATAATTACTCAAACCCTCATCTGGTACATTGTCACAACATAACAAATTAGCGAAATAAAGTCAATTGGCCATAAGAAAATTCTGGCTCATAGCTGGTCCCAATTTCTCTCTAGGGTCGGATTTTTCACTCTTTTTCATTTTTCTTTCCTAGTTAAATTGTCCTTACAAATTCGCAGTGGTTTATGTTCATTGTCTCAAGAAATTATAAACCGTAAATACAAAATTACCCTGAACAGATTTTCTTTCAGATTAATGTTTGTGTTTGAGAGAACATAATTTTGTAATACATCAGATCAGCTGGAAGCGCTTTCAGCTCACATACTGAGGGTCCGTGATGTAATCCAGTGTACCAATGGAAACGTTTGGCATTTTTCCATACACCTGTTGTCCCTGTTCACCCAGCAGTAAGTAGGTACCTGGGTGCTAGCCGACTGTTCTGGGTTCCATCCCAGGAAAGGAATTTCTAGGACGCAGATGTGACATTTTATTGTGGCAACATTAGGCACTCCAGGAGCTTCGTCAAGCCATTGTATTGTTTGTAACGGCTTGACTAAACTCCTGGAGAGTGAAAAGTTGTCACAATAAAATGTCACATTAGTTGCATCGGTGTCCTTTTACCAAACATTTTGTCTGTAATTCTACCATAATTACTAAGGAGTTAGTTCACCTTAGATACAACTGAGCTTGGAAATGAACTGCGACAAGAATAACAGCTCTTAGCCTGTAAATTCAGTAGTGTAAAAAATCTGATCTACCTAATGTTGACATTAGAAATTATAGCCAGAATAAAAAAAATGGGTGTGGGAAATCAATAAAGACTGGGAAAACGAATAGTGGAATCTATATCGCTGGTTAGTAATCAGCAATGAAGATGGTTCACGAAATCAACGAATACGGAAATGCGAATCTGTATTGACCACTGTACTTCTATTATTTTATGGAGGCTAAAGCCATAACGTCCAGAAAATTTACCTATTCTCTTGTTAACATAAAAAGACAAACTGTCGCTTTTCTTTTTAAGAAAAACTTTTTTTTTCTTTTTAGGTCACACTGCCTTGGTGGGAGACGGCCGGGGAGTTATTAATGTAACCAAAATGCAGACCGCTGTGTTAAATGCATTTCTTCATTTCAACGTAAACTTTACGACAAGATTCACATCGAAATTAAACAAAAAAAAACTACAGAGAGGAAACGATAATTGACCATCCCCCCAGTCACACTTAGTGTGACGCAAAGGAACCGTGAACTGACCCCCGGAACCACAGTTAGGTCAGCACACTACAATTTCTCAGTAAATACAATCCTCCCAAACACGATATCTTCTGTTATAACTGAATGCAACGGCAAGAAAAAAAAAACAAAATTCCACGCTGGACAAATATTTGCTTTATCGGAAATCCAGAAAGGTCAACACCGGAGCTGGTGCAACACACACATGATAAAATTATGCAACTTGCATGACGGACTGACGGAGGGGTATTGATCTGTTATAATCCTCCGGATAGAGGTAGTTGTAGCATTTATGGAGGAGTCTAACCGTGGTCACTCAGTGGAGCATTTTGACCGTGTTGGTTACTCAGTGGAACACTGTATAGGTCACTCACTGGAACCATTTGACCGTGTTGGTTACTCAGTGGAGCATTTTGTAGGTCACTCAGTGGAGCTCCTGACTATGTAGGTCACTCACTGGAGCACTTTGACCGCGTGGGTTACTCAATGGAGCACTTTGACCGTGTAGGTCACTCAGTGGAGCACTTGACCGTGTAGGTTACTCACTGGATCACCTGATCACGTACGTCACTCACTGGAGCACCTGATCACGTAGGTCACTCACTGGAGCACCTGACTGCGTAGGTCACTGGAGCACCTGACCGCGTAGGTCACTCACTGGAGCACCCGACCACGTAGGTCACTCGCTGGAGCACCTGATCTCGTAGGTAACTCAGGGTTCACAGCTATTAACAATGAGCAAATTAACAACAGCAACTGTATATCAACAGGAATTATATCACACAAAGTTAGAACATATTCCACAGCTAAATATTTTTTTTGCTGACGGTGTGTCAAGTCTACAAACTCCACCTGGTTACTTCTCTCTGAGAGTTTCCTTGTAAAATGCATTTCATTATAATTATACAACAGAAATGTTCCAACATCGAGATGGTGGCTCGATGCTAGGAAGGTCTCTTGATCCAAGGACTCAGAGCTACCCCTCTACTTACTCGGATAAAACATGACTACTTTCCACTTCCCAGGCGCTGTATGACCCTTTCTAAAATTTTCTCTTATACGCTTAAATATATATTTTTTTCATTTATGTTAATATAAAAATTAATAATTTTGTACCAAAATCTTAGAAAACTTACCTAACCTTATTATAACAAGCTCAATTTAATTTAGCCTAATCCAATTAAATATATTTTAGATAAGTTTACAATAATTTAATAATAAACACAGTGAAATATATTTTTTTCGTTAGGTTCAGAATGATTTTTGCGAAATTACTGCATACACAAATTTTAGCTTGCCTTATTTGGCAAGAACAGTGTTGCTATTTAAACTAAAATCGCAAGTTTTACCTATTCGCCATGATTATATATATATATATATATATATATATATATATATATATATATATATATATATATATAATATTTATAAGGAATTCGCGAGAGCAGGCGAATTCCTTGCATTGTTAAAATCTCTAGTAAGGCTGATGCATGCCGGGGATGAGGCGAAAAGCTGTAAGCCTTCTCCCTGAAAGCTGGCTGCCTTGTATCAATGTCTAGCGCAAGCTGGACTCCAAGGTATTGGTCCAGTGTGGTGAGTGGTATAGTACTGCGTACCTTGTTCTAAGGTTAGTAAGATCGAGTCTCCTTCAGCCAGAGATCAGTGTGTGTGTGTGTGTGTGTGTGTGTGTGTGTGTGTGTGTGTGTGTGTGTGTGTGTGTGTGTGTGTGTGTGTGTGTGTGATATATATATATATATATATAGAGATATATATATATATATATATATATATATATATATATATATATAAATAAAATTCGTAATAAACTAATGCAACAATTCAATGGACTGATGGAAATTCCCATCGTGGTCTATTGTGCAGTTCAGCATAGACCGCGTATTGGCATCTGAACACACACACACACACACACACACACACACACACACACACACACACACACACACACACACACACACACACACACACACAGTTAACCAATATATAAAAGGGCTACTTACGTCTGATAGAAATAAGAAATCGTTGTTGTTGTTCTCTGGTAGTTACCCAACACTCAACCCGCCGATTATTCAGGATTTTAATCATATTCCACTTTTAACACTTTATACCAAATTTTCACTATCAGTATCAACTTATTACTCTAGTGATCAATTCATTCCATTTCATAATCCATAACGACAATGCAAGTAAAACCATTGAAAAAACTATTTTTTTTTTTACTTTTCGTAATCCATTTATAACGTTTCATGTTAACGAATGGAAGTGTGAGCAAATTTAGGCGACAGGGAAAATATCCTTACCATTTATGCCGAAAGAGATGCTGGGTTCTTTGCTTGGAAAGGATACACTGTAGGGGAAAAAGTGGCTCCCCTCTCCGGAGAAGAGTGCCCCCGTCCCCTTAACACAAACTACTCTGGGGGAGGGGAAGTGGCACTCCTTTCCAGAGAAGTGTGTTCCCCTACCCCTCAACACTAACTACAGAAGAACAGAAGGGACTCACAGTAAGGGCGCACTAGGAACACAAACTGCTGTGGGGGGAAAGTGGAACCTCTCACCAAAGAACACCCCCTACCCCTCAACACAAACTACAACCCCCCACTTCGGTAAGGGGCCCAAATACATCGTCGCTGTCCTGAATGTTGCAAACCTCATTCTCTCTGTTAACGTTGTGGGTCTGTCCGATGCTCCAGATCAATACCAGCGTAATTATACTCGCTGTGGGATCAGTTTTTTAATGCTCAGCGGGTCTTCTGGATGAAGTCTAGCTGGATCAAGGTTCGAAATTCATTTCGCTGATGTTGAGTGAAGCTCTCACAAGCCTGGGTATTGACTCCTGGGTTTTCAAAGCTTATTCTCTGGAATCCCAGAGAGAATCGGGAAGGTATCCCCTTCGAGGCTGGGAGATGCCTTGATGATAGTGAAGTGCTCATGATCAAAGGAATTGGAGCTGATCTCCCAGTTCATAGTGATCAAACCTGATTACCTCCCATTGGGTTTTACAATTATTGTAATTATTATTACTGTTAAATATATTAACAGCCCAACTGGTCAGAAGCTGTCTCAAACATCGTATGGAGGATCGAGGCTCCAACACCTTGCGTTGAGTGACCAATAATAACAATAATAATAACAAAATTAATAATAATAATAAAAATAATAAAAATATTAATATTAATAATAACAATAAAAATAATAATAATAATAATTATAGTTTTGTAAAGCGCTAAACCCATGTGGGTCATTTAGTGTAAGATATGACTGAGGCTTAATCCTCCGTCTTAATAATAATAATAATAATAGTAATAATAATGTAATAATATTAATAATAATATTATCATTATATACAAGGAGATGCGCTGAACCCTTAAGTGTCATAAAGAGCCAAGGGAATGAGAGGCACTCAGGTTTGATCCTAGGACTAGCTCTGATTCCTATGATCAAGAGCCCATGACTAGCATCAAGGCACCCTTGAGGGCACACTGGGTAACAATCACTTGCAAAGCATTTGCTGCCTTACAGATCAACATCAAATCACAACTGGACCGAAACGTCGTCCTAAGTTTCCTCTACTAAGTTCAGATTATTTGTAAAACATTTCGCCCACAGTACAGTAACTCTCATCCTCATCATCTGTGCACAAAAACACGTTTCGCTCTATGTAGAGCTTTATCAACCTTTTTTGGACATTGTTTCGTAGCTAACAGAGCGTGTTAGGTAAGACACATATGCAACAGTTAGGTATCTTTATTTCGAAACGTTTCGCCTACACAGTAGGCTTCTTCAGTCGAGTACAGAAAAGTTGATAGAAGCAGAAGGGTGATGGACTGATTACATCGTCTTCAAGTATCTTCTGCTTCTATCAACTTTTCTGTACTCGACTGAAGAAGCCTACTGTGTAGGCGAAACGTTTCGAAATAAAGATACCTAACTGTTGCATATGTGTCTTACCTAACAATCTGTCGGTATTTTATACCATTTTAATGTTCACTAACAGAGCGTCACTAAGCTTTCATTTTTTCTTAGAGCGAAACGTTGTAAAAAAATATAATTTTTTATGTCTACTAGTGGCTATCATCACATTCACTTTATTAAGTATAGAGGAACAATAGCGAAGGAAAAAATGCAAAACAACGTTTCGCTCTGTGTTAAAACGTAAGTGCAGCATAGGGCCAGAGAGGTGGCTTATATACTGCGGTGAGATGAGTTGAAGCAGGAGGCGGGATCTTAGTGGGACCTGCCACTAGTGTAAGTAGGTCATCGTC
Source organism: Cherax quadricarinatus (assembly GCF_038502225.1). Lineage (NCBI taxonomy): Eukaryota > Metazoa > Arthropoda > Malacostraca > Decapoda > Parastacidae > Cherax > Cherax quadricarinatus. The sequence goes on from NC_091360.1 coordinate 9,357,694, forward strand.
CAAAGGTTGGGCAAGCGTTGAAGTCTTTGTACCAAGATTCCATGGTTGAGGGACTGATTACCTCATACTTCTACTCTCCTTACCCATTTCTACTTTGTATTGGACTGATGAAGCCACTGTGTGGCGAAACGTTTCTTCAATAAAGATTCCCATGTGTTGCATAAGTGTCTCAATTCTTCAACTTGTCGGTTTTCAAAACCATTCATCACATCTGTCAGACACTGCAACATCATGGAATCTTGGTACAAAGACTTCAACGCTTGCCCAACCTTTGGACGATGACCTACTTACACTAGTGGCAGGTCCCACTAAGATCCCGCCTCCTCCTGCTTCAACTCATCTCACCGCAGTATATAAGCCACCTCTCTGGCCCTATGCTGCACTTACTACAAGAGTGATGGACTGAACACATCGAATCCAGGTTGAGGGACTGATTACCTCATACTTCTACTCTCCTTACCCATTTCTACTTTGTATTGGACTGATGAAGCCACTGTGTGGCGAAACGTTTCTTCAATAAAGATTCCCATGTGTTGCATAAATGTCTCAATTCTTCAACTTGTCGGTTTTCAAAACCATTCATCAAACCTACAAATAGTTTAAACAAGTTGTAAAGATGGCCAAACAAGTAACTACTGGAATTAAACCCTATTAAGCGAAAGGTCATATTTGGAAAAGACGAGGTGAGTTATACCGACAAGTTGGTGGTAAAAGATACGTATCTATCATTGTTAATGACAGAGGGAAACATGAAAAAACGACAAAATACTCTAACCTCCATCAAAGATTTAGTGAGAAAATATGAACACTTAGGCACTACCACTAAGAAGGCAGGTGTGTACATCATACCCTGAGGAGGCTGTGACAAAAAGTACGTAGGAGATACATCAGGAGCACTTGAACTCAAACTTCGAGAACACCAAAGCGCCTATAGATATGACGTTCAAAACAAAGTCCGTGTACAACAGAATATGACAGGGACACAATGAAGTTTAATAAAGTTAAACATGTAATTCTTACGGACACAGGTTCCTGGAAGCAGCAACGACAGAAACAACCAACACCATTCCACAGAGATCAGGTAGTTATAGCATATTCAAAACCTTAGCCAAATGACTGGTAAACAACACTAACACCACCAATGAATGACAACCGAGCCATGGAACACTGCATACGTTTAATATGTTGATCAGTTGCTGACAGGTCCTCTTAAACCCATTATACTACTACTGCTGTATTATCATATCTACTAACAGAGTAAATCTCGAGTGTTTCGGGGGTCAACGCCCCCGCGGCCCGGTCTGAGACCAGGCTTTGTGGTGGATCAGGGTCTGATCAACTAAGCTGTTACTGCTGGTCGCACGCAAACTGACGTACGAACCACAGGCCGGCTGATCAGGTACAGACGTTAGGTGCCTGTCCAGTGCCTTCTAAAAGGCAGCCAGGGTCTATTGGTAACCCCACTTATGTATGCTGGGAGGCTGATGAACAGTCTTGGGTCCATGACACTGTGTTGTCTCTTAGTGTATTCGTGGCACCCCTGCTTTTTATTGGGGAAATGTTGAGTTTCCTACCGAGTCTTTTGCTTTCGTAGGGAGTGATTTTCGTGTGTAAGCTTGATACTAATCCCTCTAGGATGTTCCAAGTGTATATTATCACGTATCTCACTCGACTGCGTTCCAGGAATACAAATCAAGGGACTTCAACCGTTTCCAGTAATTTAGGTGCTTTATCATACTTGTGTGTGCCGTGAAAGTTCTTTGTACATTCTCTAGGTCAGCAATTTCGCCTGCATTAAAGGGGAAAGTTAGTGTACAGTAGTATTCCAACCTAGAGAGGACAAGCGAATCATGGGCTTGGTGTCCTTAGTTTTGAAGGTTCTCATTATCTATCCTATTATTTTTTCTAGCTGATGCGGGAGATTGCTGTGGTTTTTGAAGATGAGATTCTCTGACATCATCACTCCCAGGTCCCTCACATTAGTTTATCGCTCTGCTGAGTAGTTAGAATTTGTTGTATACCCTGATGAAGTTTTAATTTCATCAAGTTTTCCATATCTGAGACGTTGAAATTTCTCTTCGTTGAACTTCATATTGTTTTGAGTGGCTTATTTGAAGATTTGGTTGATGTCCGCTTGGAGTTTTGCGGTGTCTTCGATGGAAGACACTGTCATGGCAATTCGGGTGTCATCCACAAAGGAAGACACAAAACTATGGCTTATATCTCTGTCTGTGTCAGATATGAGGATGAGGAATAGCATGGGAGCTGCCTCAGACTTTACTCTCTTTACTATTACTCTTTGTGTTCTATTTGTTAGGAAGTTATAGATCCATCTACCAACTTTTCCTGTTATTCCTTGTTGCGCTCCCTGAAAAGGACACAATGTATATAATGTATATTTGATGTATATTATCTTTCATATAATTTTATATTGCTGATATTTTCATTAATAGCTAAAATGAAAATATCTTGCTTTGTACTATTCTTTGATTTAGCTATACAATTAAGTAGAATGTAAGATTTACACTTCACCGTGCTCACTGTTCGAGAGTTGTGGTTGGCTGTCCACATTGGTAAACTGCTTAACTCTCAGCTCATTCGTTTACCTGCCGGCGTCTCTGCAGTACCAGGGGCGAGTCACATGATATCACCTGATGTGAGGCCTGTAGTCGAGAAATCGCTGGTCATCGTTCGACAAGCACCGTTCTCCCCATCTGCTCCTGGTCCGGGGAGCATGGCTCTCTCCATCTGTTCCTAGTCCTGGAAGCATCCCTCTCATCTGTTTGTTCGTTATTTGGATACTGTTTTGGTAGAGTATGATTTCGTTTGTGAGTCAAAACATACATCTTGTAACTCTGTGTAAATCTATTCACAGAGCGTTGTTCAGACAGTGATTTTTGACGTTCTGCTGAGGTTGTGTCGTACCGGCACTCTAGGTCAACCCAGGTCCCAAGCTAAAGCTTCTGACCTATTTTGTGTGGCATCTACGCACCGTTGTAGTCGGGGATTTGGTTATGCTGAAATTAGATTCAGTATTAAGGGAGTTTTATGATTTTCATTGAGAATCTGCTGATGGTCCCCAGTTAGGGTCGTTATTTTGTCTCCATGTTCCTGACTCCGAGCTGCTGCTTTGTACAATATTGCTCGGCGAATCGTTCGTCATATTGTTCAAGCAAGCTTTTTTGATTGCCTTGTTGGTCAAGAAGATAGATTATTTGAGGACGTTTAGTCAGTCACTGTTGAAGTCTAAGTCGAGTCGAGTCTAGTCTTAATGAGACATAACGAACAACTTTGAGCACATACACACATTCTCACACACACACACACGGTTGTATATGCTAGTATTATTTTTAAACTCGATAACAACGTACCAGACGATACGTACGAGTCATACTGATATGAAATGTGCCTTCAGCACTATAATGCGACATATACTATTTAACTATGCACTACAAGAGATGTGTAGGAGCTTATATCCCGAATTTTATCAGACTACTATGATCTTGTCCATCTAGACAACTTTCGTTAGTTAGTATCCTATCAGCTGCAATCCTAAAGCACTATTAAAATTTACCTTAATTTTAAAGAATAACTGGACCAGAATACTTTCTGACAAACTGTTACAAAACCAGAAACAGGCTAGGTGCTAGAGGGGCATCAATAGGTTGACCTTCTAGTATTCTCCGTAGATGTCTATACTTTATAGATATGGCGTTTTGTAACATTCCTTTATCACGCATTTTGTGCACTATTTCACCGTGGTCGAGCTTGTCGAAGGCTTTCGCAAAGTCTGTGTATACTACATCTGCATTTTGTTTATCCTCTATGAGTCTATAGCATCTAGGACCTTGTCACAGTGGTCCAATAGCTGGGACAGGCAGGAGCGACCTTCTGTAAACCCATGTTGCCCTGGGTTGTGTAACTGATGGGCATCTAGGTGGTTGGCGATTTTACTTCTTAAAACCCTTTCAAAGATTTTTGTGATATGGGATGTTATTGCTATCGGTCTTAGGCTCTTTACAATTGCTTTACTGCCACTACTACTATTAGTCTATCGCACTTTGTCTACTGACTCCCACCTCTATAAAACTCATTGCTTAGTTGTCTTTGTACTAGGACTGAAGTCAACTTGTGTGGAGAACCGTTTCTCTAATATGTTAATCAGTCCATTCGTATCATTTATTTTTAAATTGTCACAAAGCCTAGACTGGGACAGTAGCAAACTTCAAATATCTGAAAAAGAGACCTAAAGTGAATATAATATGGACAGTCTCTTCTGAGGCACACTATTTACACCACACTAGCAGTATATGCAATCCTGGCCAGTGTATAAACTTGCAGTAATATAAGCAAAGATCTTTTTGGAACATTGATCACGACATTTGAAACCCATCTGTGAGCATTCTGTAACAGGATGGAGCCCCTACCTAGTCAAGTACTCATATGCACAGTAGCTCGAAAAAGCCCACAGGGTTGCAACCAGACTTTACGACCGTGAAAGAGAACTATCCCATGGTCTCAGAGAAATTGACAGCGTCAATCGGGAGTTTCTTGACTTAAGGAAAAATGAAGATAATTAAGGAGAGAAGGAATCTAAAAACAACAGTTAATCACAGGACTGTTAGGAAGTGCTTTTTCAAAATTAGGGTTTAAGAAAGTAGAAAGAAGAAGAGGACGATGATGATAAATAAATAAGAGTGTGTGTGGATGAACAGCAACAAGGGAGGTGATCGACTATAAAGGAATTCCTCACCAACTTGGAAGCGCCTCAAGGCGTTCCAGGAATTCTCATTATTCAGATTTTGATTCTTCCACAGCGACGACAGCGTCGGTGAGGACAACGACAACTACAGTAAGAGCGACAGCGACAACGCCGACAGCATGGACAGACTACAACGAGAACAGCCACGACAACGCTTCCTGAATCTATTGCCTGTTTATTTGCATTTTGCATATGCAGTTTAACGTTTACTTGGCATTTTATGTTTTGGTTCCTTTTATGTGGCATGCCAGTCAGTTTGTGGCATACCTTTGTTTCTCATATACCGAAGCGTAGCACATTTGCAGGTGAAAGTATTTGTAGTGCTTGCCTTTATTCAGGAAATTACGGCAGTTATTTCTTTTACAAGTCTGCCCATTATTTTTAAATGGCCAAGACATAAGGGAGTGGTTTTTGATAACTGTAAGCACAGGTAACCAGAGCAATCTGGAGGCAGCGTCTAGCCCTAGACCGTCTGGCGTCCACTCTGACTTGTCAGGAGCGAGTTGACAGGTTGACGTGATTACCTCATTGCTCTCCTGTGGTAGTCGTTACAGCCAGATTCTCTCCAGCTGGTAGCTGGCTCATACATCACTGTTACCACTGGTTCTCTGCTGCAGATCTGTTCTTACTGTTACTCATTTTCATGGTTTGTGTTGGAAACCTTGAACATAATGAATTAGTGAAGGGTTCCCACTGTGGGTCCCCAGTCAGTTCTGGAGGAATACATATATATTTATTAATAAATATAATTACAGAGGGTTATTTATGAGTCCGACTTCTTTCCTTTTAGTGATTCTTACTGGACATTCTTACTGGTGCTTGTTTACAGCAGGATAACAACAGAAGTACTGGACTTCGTGACAGTCTTCCCGTCATGGCAGGTAACGGCCTACGTTGTGAAAAGAATGAAGATGTCATGTGATCTTCCATTACATTATGCTCTCATAAAACATTGACAAAAAAAGATAGCACTCACAATTCAATACAATATTAATAGATAAAACTCCCTTTGTCACTGTTGGGCTCAGGGAGGCGACGATAGATATTTAGAAGTAATTATGAAAGAAACTATTTTGAAAAAATAATTAATCCTCTTAAAAATAAAGACTTAGGAAAAAAAGTATTGCAGTATCATTTCACTTACTTTGTAATGAGCAAGATACGTGTATAGTAACAAATCAACTTACACCACAGCGAGGTGTGGCCTAACCCCTACTGGCCTGACTAGAAAAGATTAACCTGATTACCGAGTGTCTTGCGGGAATTACCATGATTAGTTTTGTTCAAGTCAGTGGTAATCTCTGCGAACGATTGATTATCTGGTTTCTCTCCGGCGTCAGGTCAATAGAGGTCAGGTCACTCCTCGCTAAGGCGGGAGTTGACTCAATTCTTATTCAATTCAGCTACAGAAAATAATTCGGGATACTGATATTGGTTCTTTGTGGTTCATAATGACAGCCTTCAGGCAAAATTAAACAATTCATGCCAAAAGCATAAGCCATGTGGGTAATTCAGCGCAAGACCTGGTGGAGGCTCGATCCTCCGTTTGCTTTGATAAAATAGACAAGTCTCGAAAACAGCCCTTATTACGACACTGTTTCGCCGCTGTGTAGACCTTAAGCAAGTGATGACATAAGCTCCAGGAAGGGCGAAACGTCGCCTCAATAAAAAAGTGCTCCGCACCTTGTGTTTTCTCTTTACTGATACTTCTCTTTTTAATAGTAATTTTTATGATTAGAAAACAAATATATCATTTTTTAATAAAAAAAACAAACTTTGAGATAAGAACAAGGACAAACAAGAAGGTATTTAAAGAGACAGACATAAAGACATGTCAGTATAACAACAATGATATTCTCACTAAATGCTTATACATATTTAAAGACGAAACAAAAATGTTGAGTAAAATCGTCGATTTGGAAAATCAGAAAGTTTTTTCCCCGACTAATACAAAAATAAAGCAGTTTCTTCCAGACTAATACAAAAATAAAGCAGTTTCTTCCAGACTAATACAAAAATAAAGCAGTTTCTTCCAGACTAATACAAAAATAAAGCAGTTTCTTCCAGACTAATACAAAAATAAAGCAGTTTCTTCCAGACTAATACAAAAATAAAGCAGTTTCTTCCAGACTAATACAAAAATAAAGCAGTTTCTTCCAGACTAATACAAAAATAAAGCAGTTTCTTCCAGACTAATACAAAAATAAAGCAGTTTCTTCCAGACTAATACAAAAATAAAGCAGTTTCTTCCAGACTAATACAAAAATAAAGCAGTTTCTTCCAGACTAATACAAAAATAAAGCAGTTTCTTCCAGACTAATACAAAAACAAAGCAGTTTCTTCCCGACTAATGCAAAAATGAAACAGTTTCTTCCTGACCAATACAAAAATGAAACAGTTTCTTCCCGACTAATACAACAAAATCAGACAATTTCTTCCCGACTAATGCATAATTAAACAGTTTCTTCCGGAATAATGCAAAATAAAGCTGTATCTTCCCGGCTAATACAAAATCAGATAATTTCTTCATGACAAATACAACAAAATCATACAATTTCATCCCGACTAACACAAAAATCGAAGTTCCTTCCCGACTAATACAAAAATCAGACATTTTCTTCCCGACTAAATAACAAACCGTAATACAAAAAGCGATTTCTTTCCGCAATTATTACAAAATTGGCAATTTATTCTCGCCATAATAAAACATGGCAATTTCTTCCCGTTTTGAAACAAAAACTAGACAATTTATTTCCTTCGTGACAATTCACGACTTCTTGCCATAAGAGAATAATAACAACTTTCCTCTTTAATATAAAAAAAGTATAACTTCTCTCCATAATACATAGGAGCATACCTTCCCTTCATAATACATAGGGCATACCTTCTCTTCATAATACATAGGAGCATACCTTCTCTCCTTAATACATAGGAGCATACCTTCTCTCCATAATACATAGGAGCATACCTCCCCTTCATAATACATAGGAGCATACCTTCCCTCCTTAATACATAGGAGCATTCCTTCTTCATAATTTATAGGAGCATACCTTCCTTCCATAATGCATAGGAGCATACCTTCTCTCCATAATACATAGGAGCATACCTTCCTTCCATAATACATAGGAGCATACCTTCTCTCCATAATACATAGGAGCATACCTTCTCTCCATAATACATAGGAGCATACCTTACCTCCATAATACATAGGAGCATACCTTCTTCCCATAATACATAGGAGCATACCTTCTCTTCATAATTCATAGGAGCACACCTTCTTTCCATAATTCATAGGAGCATACCTTCCCTCTTTAATACATAAGAGCATACCTTCCCTCCAAAATACATCGGAGCATACTTTCCTTCCATAATACATAAGATCATACCTTCCCTCCATAATACGTAAGAGCATACCTTCCCTCCATAATACTTAATAGCATACCTTCCCTCCATAATACGTAAGAGCATACCTTCCCTCCATAATACGTAAGAGCATACCTTCCCTCCATAATACTTAATAGCATACCTTCCCTCCATAATACGTAAGAGCATACCTTCCCTCCATAATACGTAAGAGCATACCTTCCTTCCATAATAGCAAAGTTTTCAATTTACTTGAGACGTTCTAAATAAAAGATTATATGCTAAAATGTAAATTTGTTCGGCAACTTTTCCAAGGCTTATGGACGTGATTTTGTTTTGACAGTTTTAATTAAATTTTCTCAAAAGGCAGGAATGAGGCTTCTTCAATACCGGGTCTCATTAACCGTAAGCTTCCCATGCAATCTGCTTACCTCAACAGTTCTCTTGTAAGCTGGGAGTATTTACAGCTCATAAGGAAACATCTATAATATATTATCTAATATATATACATGCCCCAGGTTATATATATTATATATATATATATATTATATATATATATATATATATATATATATATATATATATATATATATATATATATATATATATATATATATATATATATATATGCAATAAGATCACAGTAAACATTTGATTTTAGAATATGCAAAGCAACCACTGTGAAAGAATAGAGAAATTCCAAGTGCTTTCGTGACTACTCACATTATCAAGGAACAATGGAAGTAAAGCATCAAAGGAGAGTATATAAAGAGGTAGCCCACACCTTACTATCAGATCCCACAACACCTGACGCGAGACAGCAGGTCCGCCGGCCGAACTAGACAGGTCCTTCACACAACCCACCAACAAACTATTCTACCCAAGAAATAAGAAATTTAAAAAATTATTATTTGTCCAATGTATTATTAAATTATTCCCAAATTCTATTAATTATAAATGGATCTAATTTATATAAACCAAAGGAAATATTCATATTATTGTCAAAACTGCTTTTTATGAAACAAGATTCAATTATATTCCTGTCGACCAAGGACTTGCTTGATACTACTTTCTCAACTTTTTGAAAATCAATTGGATGGTTAAAATCTCTTACATGAATAAATAGAGCATTGAAATCTTGTCCAGTTCTATTGCTATATTTGTTTTAATCTTAGTTCGAGATTTTTACCAGTTTGACCATAAACTTTATCGCAAATTTTACAAGGAATCTTATAGACATCCATCAGCATTTTGGGGGGAATTCTTTATCAAAAGTTTTTTTTACTGTATCAAGATTTTTGAATACAACTTTAATATTAAAAGTCTTAAGAAGAGAAGGCATATCAACCAAGTTTTCATGGTAAGGGAGAACCAACATATTTTTAGTTGAATAAGGCTGGTTGTCCCTTTTTGGATTGTAAAAAGTATTTCTAGCAACTTTAAAAGATTTATCAGTTAAATTTCTTGGGTATTTCAAATCATTACCTATTTCATAAATTTTGGATATTTCCTTATCTATGAACTCTGGACTACAAATTCGTAAAGCTCTCAAAAACATTGATGAGAAAACAGACAGTTTAACTCTATCTTGATGGGAAGAATAATAGTGGACATAGGAACAGTTATTTGTAGGTTTTCTGTAAATTTTAAATTTGAATTCATTATTGCACTTAATAATTAAAACATGTAGAAAAGGCAATGAGTTATTTTCTTCAAATTCAACAGTAAAATTTATAGAATGGGCTAAGCTATTTAATTTGCCAAGGAAATGGTGTATATCTACATTTTTGGGCATAAGACAAAATATCAACATATCAGAACTATTTAGCTCTATTAGGGAGGATTGTGTTAAGCAACCTCGTTTCAAAAAATTCCATGTATAGGTTACTAAGAATAGGTGAAAGAGGATTTCCCATTGCCGTACCAAACTTCTGAGTGTAAAACTTATCATTAAATACAAATTTTGCATCAACAGTGCAAAGTTAATAAGTTTAATGATAGTAGGAACTGGCAGTGGTAAATCATAATTAACGAGTTATTCAGATAAGAAACTTAATAAATCATCAACAGGAACTTTCGTAAACAAGGAAGTAACATCAAAACTAACCATGTTAAAATCATTTAAGTCAGTCAAGGAGCTTAATTTATCAACTAAATCTATGTTGTTTTTAACATTAAAGTTAGAAATTTTGCCAACAATAGGGCTCAAAATATCAACAAGCCATTTAGATCATTTATATGAAACTGATACTATGGAGCTAATAATTGGTCTGACTGGATTCCATGGTTTTGTATTTTTATTAGTCCATACATGTAAGGTAAAGATCATGTCCCACAAGTTAAAAATTCGACTTAATTTTTTAAAAAATTGTTTAAATGAACAAGTTCTGCCCAAGTGTCTTTTACCCAATAGACTCCTTGACATGAGAGATCGTCCTTTTGATGATTTTATGAGAATTATTCTTCAGAAACATATTGAAATAACTAAAATACAGGAGAAGGAAGCATTCAAAATATTGAGAAACAAAAAATACTCTTTTATTCAGGCCATTCCATCCGAATGGAAACACAGTATGTTGGATCATTGCTATAATAAACTCAGAAGAAATTGTAATGAACTCAAAGACAAACTACAAAGAAAATTAGACATTTTAATTGAAAATAGTGATTGGACAAAGCATGCTAATAATTATTTTTGTAATTAACTTATCAGATGAAATTTTAGACAAAAATACAACTGCTGCTCTAGGTTTTGGCCTAAGTTTTGCAACTTCAAAAAAAACTTAATAATGTTGAAATTGCAAAAGCCTTTTGTAACTTTGAGAAATTTTCTGATTTATCCACTGATGAAATTAATATTAGTAAGGCAATGGTATATAGCTCTATGTTAAAACAAAATATTCCCAATTGCCCTCAAAGATTCTTTAAGTCTTATGATACACTTAATAAAAATTTGCGCCTTACTAAAGCAGAGAAAATAAATGCAATAGTAATTATGAAAGAAAATGATTACCAAGAAAAAATTAATAATCTTTTAGATGATACTGAAAGGCAAAGATGAATTAGTCAAACAATTTACTTCCACTAATCCATCTTTACCTTACATGTATGGACTAATAAAAGCACACAAACCAGGGAATCCAGTCAGACCAATTATTAGCTCCACAGGATCAGTTTCATATGAATTATGTAAATGGCTTGATATTTTGAGCCCTATTGTTGGCAAAATTTCTAACTTTAATGTTAAAAACAACAGATTTAGTTGATAAATTAAGCTCCTTGACTGACTTAAATGATTTTAACATGGTTAGTTTTGATGTTACTTCCTTGTTTACGAAAGTTCCTGTTGATGATTTATGTTTCTTATCTGAAGAACTCGTTAATTATGATTTACCATTGCCAGTTCCTATCATTAAACTTATTAAACTTTGCATTGTTGATGCAAAATTTGTATTTAATGATAAGTTTTACACTCAGAAGTTTGGTATGGCAATGTGGAATCCTCTTTCACCTGTTCTTAGTAATCTATACATGGATTTTTTTTGAAACGAGGTTGCTTAACACAATCCTCCCCAATAGAGCTAAATGGTTCAGATATGTTGATGATATTTTGTGTCTTATGCCCAAAAATGTAGATATACACCATTTCCTTGGAAAATTAAATAGCTTAGCCCATTCTATAAATTTTACTGTTGAATTTGAAGAAAATAACTCATTGTCTTTTCTAGATGTTTTAATTATTAAGTGTAATAATTAATTCAAATTTAAAATTTACAGAAAACCTACAAATAACTGTTCCTATGTCCACTATTATTCTTCCCATCAAGATAGAGTTAAACTGTCTGTTTTCTCATCAATGTTTTTGAGAGCTTTACGAATTTGTAGTCCAGAGTTCATAGATGAGGAAATATCCAAAATTTATGAAATAGGTAATGATTTGAAATACTCAAGAAATGTAACTGATAAATCTATTAAAGTTGCTAGAAATACGTTTTACAATCCAAAACGGGACAACCAGCCTTATTCAACTAAAAATATGTTGGTTCTCCCTTACCATGAAAACTTGGTTGATATGCTTTCTCTTCTTAAGACTTTTAATATTAAAGTTGCATTCAAAAATCTTGATACAGTAAAAAAAACTTTTGATAAAGAATTCCCCCCAAAATGCTGATGGATGTGTCTAAGATTCCTTGTAAAATTTGCGATAAAGTTTATTACGGTTTAACTGGTAAAAATCTCGAACTAAGATTAAAACAACATAAATATAGCATTAGAACTGGACAAGATTCCAATGCTCTATTTATTCATGTAAGATATTTTAACCATCCAAGTGATTTTCAAAAAGTTGAGAAAGTAGTATCAAGCAAGTCCATGGTCGACAGGAATATAATTGAATCTTGTTTCATAAAAAGCAGTTTTGACAATAATATGAATATTTCCTTTGGTTTATATAAATTAGATCCATTTATAATTAATAGAATTTGGGAATAATTTAATAATACATTGGACAAATAATAATTTTTTAAATTTCTTATTTCTTGGGTAGAATAGTTTGTTGGTGGGTTGTGTTAAGGACCTGTCTAGTTCGGCCGGCGGGCCTGCTGTCTCGCGTCAGGTGTTGTGGGATCTGATAGTGAGGTGTGGGCTACCCCTTTATATACTCTCCTTTGATGCTTTACTTTCATTGTTCCTTGATAATGTGAGTAGTCACGAAAGCGCTTGGAATTTCTCTATTCTTTCAGAGTGGTTGTTTTGCATATATATATATATATATATATATATATATATATATATATATATATATATATATATATATATATATATATATATATATATATATATATATATATATATATATATATA
>NC_091360.1:9370781-9383281 GCF_038502225.1 Cherax quadricarinatus
ATCGACATACGTTCCTATCTCACTAGTTTTATTGCCTCTTCTGTTCACATTGTGTTCAGTTCTCGATGGTATGCTCTTTCTCTTCCTGTGTTGTATCCGTTTAATCCTCCATTAGCCTTCTTTTGTTTAAGAAGCGTTATATACCACTCCCACTAATATCTTTTTTATTTGGGACATTACTGTAATTGTTATGTCCATAATGATATCTGGTCTTAATTATCCATTTTCTTGCATATCCAGTGGTTTCTGGTCCTCAGGGTTACTTCTCTTTCACCATTATTATTTTATCAGGGGTATAGTACCTCTCTCGGTCCATTATATTTAGTTAATCTCATCTCCTTAAAGAACTGTGAAATGATTTTTCTATCCTATTTTTTTTTTTTGGAAAACTAATATTTTGCAGGAAAGTCCATTTGCATTCAGGATCCAAACTTTTATTCTTTTATCTTTCACTTTTTGCTGGGCACTCTGTTTTCTTGCTTCACTTCAGTAAATGTTGGCCAAAGAGTCTGTGGAGATTTGATGTGTTCGCTGGAGGAAGAGAATGGTGGAGGAGTAAGAGGTAAATGGAGGTGGCGAAAGTAAAAAAGGGGCAGTAAGGAAGTGAATGAACCAACGAATAGGAAAGAATACATAGAGTAGGAAGGAAGGGGTGGGGGATCGTGAGAACATATGAGAGAGGGAGTCAAAACATGATAGGGTGAGAGGTTGAGTAAATTATCATAAGATAAAGGATGGGGATGAGCTGGAAATGATAGCAGATCGCAGTGAGAGAGGAAAAAAAGGGAAAAAAACAGCGAGAAAGAGGGAAATGATAGGGGATATTTTGTGTGGAGGGGTGGAGAGAGAAGCTATTTACCCTAGGGTGTTGCTGGAGGCGGTTTGTGGGAATAGTGGCTGGGAAGTAAAGTTGATGGTGATGGGTGAAAGAAACAGTGGAGATATGTAAGGCAGGAAAGAGAAGATTTTAGCGTATAGGGAATGGGTAGGCCAAGTGAGGTTATGTATTGGACAGTAATGGAGAGTGCAGGAACGAAGACGAGATCAAAGTGCAGAGAGAGAAGACGGTGTGTGTGTGTGTGTATTCACCTATATATGGTTACAGGGGTCGTTTCTTAGCTCCTGGCCTAGCATCCCAACTTGCCAGACTCACTCTCTTCTAGTCATGTGAGCCCAATAGTACCTACTTTTAAAACTATGTATACAGTCTGCTTCTACCACTTCCTGACCACCCTGAGACTTAAAATAATACTTCCCGACTTCCCTGTGACTCATATATGTCATTAGCTTACAACTGTACCCCTGATTACTTGTTTATCGCCTCTCACAGTCAGTCTTCCCTGGTTCTTCTATCCTCCAACATCGTTATAGTCAGTTCCGTGAGCCTCCCCTCGTAGCTAACAACCGTTGGCTTTGGAACTAGTCTAGTTGCATACCTTTGCACTTTCTCCAGTTTCTAACATACTTTTCAGGTGTGAGTATGTATACCCCCTAACGTATGCTGTAATATTTGTCCCTAACGGCATTTCTTGGGATTCCTAAGGGCTACTCTTAGATTTCCCAGACGAACAATAATTGATGCAGAAGTCATTTGGTTGATGTGAGTATCTGGCACTGTGCTCACCCACATGTCTCTGAGGACTTGCAGCATTTGTTCCCTGAGTCCATACTCCGTGGCCGATCTTCTTGCACCTTCTCGAATCTTTATTACCTTATTATTCACATAACCACCAATATTACTGGTCCAATTTATGATCTGAACATCTATAAAGTATTATTCATATCCGTAAACATGCGAAATACTTCGTGTTCCTGTGCTAATTCTGATAAGATCCATTGTCAGTTCTGTTTGTAGCCTCTTTTATAATTAACCTATCTATTAGAAAAATATGGTGAATGGAAACAGTAATTATAAAATTAGATAATATGTAAACTAACCTTGTCTACCATTTACCGAAGTACAATTACCGTATTTTCCGGCATATAAGGCGCACGATCCTATGATTCATATAACATGTTTCCAGGCAGTTGTAATGTAAAGTTAGCATAGAACTGCTAAAGCGTAACCCAAAGCCTACCCTTGACCCTGACCTTGAGTATATAAGACGCAGGCTTATTTTCCCATTCTTGTGTGAAAAATTCGCGCCTTATATGGCAGAAAATACGATATATATTAATGTCGGCAGTGTCGTAAGGTGGTTCCGCTCTGTCATCTAATTCTCAGGAATTTCGCGGGGTTGAAACCAGTAGCTGTCAGCAAAGAGCAGTAAAAAAAATCAAGTCCAATTACCACAATATGAGTGAGTGTTTCCTGCTTGCAAAAGTCCTAACAAAACGTCTTGGTCTTCCGATCTGACTTTCCTGGTTCCTGGTTATTAAAACACTACTCTGGAAACACTTCACTTAAGCGTTTTTCTTCGTAATTTTGTTTAATCGCTCTTCCTAATGCTCACTCATTTGACATCTTTGTGCACTGAATTCCAGTCCTTCTCTCAGCTTACTACTCACATTTATTCACTGGGTTTATGTATTTCAGTTCTCGAGAAAATATTAAGAGTTCTTGGCAAGATTTCCTTTACTGGTCATCAGTCCAGTGTGTTATGGAGCTCATACACTCAAAAATAACTTTCCAGTTTCCGCCTTCACTGTGCTTTCTTGCCTTTGATGGTCTTTTCGTCTGATTGTGTAACTGTTCACGGACACTATTGCTCACTAGTTACTGCTCGATCGCCCGTAAAATCAACCACTTGGCACTAATTCACCAGAGCTATCCCAACTGTAAACCTGTGAGCGCTCTCTTTGTGTCTGTATGTGTGTGTGAGGGTGTGTGTGTGGACGGGGTTTGATAGCCCAAGCCTTGGTCTGCCTCTTAATTAACTTAGGTAATACTGTCTGCGTATAGTTTATGACTCGTTTTTAGCGGACAAAGGATTCAGCAACCCTCAGTACCTGTTCAGGCAATGATATTATTCCCCCCCCCCCACAAAAAAAATACTTCTATGTATCGCTCTTTCCCTTAGGGTTCAAAGTTTTGTGTGGTTTCCTTTGCTCTGACGTGTTCGTCTTTGTCAACAATGTCTCTACTTCCTCACTAAATGTTGCACAGTTTGCATACTCTTGGCTGTTTTCCCGTCCTACTTGTTCGTCTGGTAATGGGTCTTGTTTTAATGAGTACACATTCTGGAAACTTTTTCTGAGCTCCTCGCATACATTGTAATGTTGCTGAAATATGTCTCCTTCCAGCTTTTGTCTTCTTAGTCATTCGGTGCAATTTTCTTTAGAATTTATCTACAGAATTACCTTTTAAAATTGTTCTTTTTGCTGAGATGACAATTTCGAATTTGTATCACTGCTTCCTTCTGCTTTCAGTGTTTGCGTTTATCGTCCTCTTTTTGGATTATCAGTTTCCTGGCACTGAGTTTAAGATAAGATAAGAAAAGATAAGATTTCGTTCGGATTTTTAACCCCGGAGGGTTAGCCACCCAGGATAACCCAAGAAAGTCGGGTGCGTCATCGAGGACTGTCTAACTTATTTCCATTGTGATCCTTAATCTTGTCCCCCAGGATGCGACCCACACCAGTCGACTAACACCCAGGTACCTATTTGCTGCTAGGTGAACAGGACAACAGGTGTAAGGAAACGTGTTGAAATGTTTCCACCCGCCGGGAATCGAACCCGGGCCCTCCGTGATACATGGGATCATCTTTGTCATCCTCCTTTGTACATTTTCCAGAGAATTTATATCCATTCTGTAATACGGTGACCAAAACTGTGCAGCATAATCTAAATGAGGCCTAACCAAGGATGTATAGAGTTGAAGAACAACCTGAGGACTCCTATTATTTATGCTTCTTGATATGAAGCCAAGGATTCTATTAGCTTTATTGCGAACACTTATGCACTGTTGTCTTGGTTTCAGATTACTGCTAACCAGAACTCCTAAATCTTTTTCGCAATCCGTAATATTAAGATCTACATTATTTAGTTTATATGTGGCATGGTTATTGTGTGAAGCGGGAGCTTTAGCCCCGGGGGGAGGGGCGTTTTACCTTATCTTTGAACTGCTTAGTGAATCATGAGCATTCTTTGTGTTATTTATTTTTTTTTTTCATTTTTTTGAAAAGTGAACCTATGAAGAACAAAAAGTCAGAATACTGCGACTGGAACAATACACAAATTACCCGCACATAGGAGGGAAAAGTTTAAGACGGCGTTTCGGTCCGTCTTGGACCATTTACAAAATCACAATAACTTTCTACTACAACTGCTACTACTACTTCTACTACTACTACTACTACTATAATACTATACTACTACTACTATAATACTACCACTACTACCAGCCTTATCACCACCACTACTTTCTTTTCTTCCTCTCTTGGTCTCGTCCCTGTCCCCCTCGCCTTTATATACTGGCTCCCTCACTCACCACATGGAGAAGACCCGGTCCAGGACCCGTCTTCGCAAAGCTACCTCAACATGAACTTTTTGGTGTTAGTGCGACTTTGTAAATGGTCCAGGCCGGACCGAAACGTCGTAGTAAACTTCTCTCCCCTATATACGAGTTGTTTGTGTAAGGGAACCTATGTGCTATTTAATTCCATTGTTAAGTAAATTACTTTATATATTTTTCTGCAAGCACGAGTTTCTATCATGACTCGTTTAAGATACTGGACGCCATAACTCATCCGAGTTTTTTCTTCATCGTCTTCAGAGAGAAATTTTCACACAACTCAATTTCCGATTTAAGTCGTATATAAGCGAGGTATACATTAATAGCTCTTTTCCTGTGGCTCAAATAAGTAAGTTTATTCAGGTATATACAAATACAATTACATAGATTATCATACATAGCAGCATATGTATAGAGAACCTGGGATAACCCAGAAAAGTCAGACTGACTGACTTATTTCCATAGGGGTTCTATTAATACCTTATTGTTAGAAAATGTAATAAAGGATATGTACTAGGAATAAGGTAAAAGAAAAAGTTATTTGCATTAACATGTGTGTTAGCTAAAAAATAAATGATTCACTTCCTTCTCTGTTGCTACATTCATTAGCTACCTTTTGGCTCTCTTTCTGAAATGGTTCATGCTATGACTGGCTTTGACATGTGCAGGCAATCTGTTCCATTTCAAAGCCAGTCATAGCATGAGCCTGTTCAAGAAGAGAGCTAAAAGGTAACTAATGAATGTAACAACAGAAAGGGGAGGAGAATGATTTTTTATTTTATTACCTAACAAACATGTAGATGTAAATAAATCTGTTTACCTTATTCCTAATATATATCCTTTATAGTATAATAATAAGACATTATATCCTTTGTAGTATAATACTAAGGTATTAAAAGGACCCCATTGGAAATAGGTCACTGTGACTTTTTTGGGTTATCCTAGGTTCTCTACACATATGCTGCTATGTATGATAATCTATGTAACTGTATTTGTGTATACCTGAATAAACTTACTTATTCGAGCCACAGGAAAAGCGCTACTAATGTATACCTCGCTTATATACGACTCAAATCTGAAATTGAGTTGTGTGAAATTTCCTATCTGAAGACGCTGAAGAAAAAAACACGGATGAGTTGTGACGTCCAGTATCTTGAACGAGTCATGATAGAAACTTGTTCTTGCAGAAAAATATATTAAGTAATTTACCTGAAAATGTAATTAAAGAACCACGGCATCGCATCATGCTCTTCCTGGTTCGATCCTCTGGCAATCACTTCAAATTGCACCTTCATGTCTTCAGTCCAGCTAGCGCATCTTTAGCTTTCAAGTCCATTTTGCCACATCGACACCATGCCTAACCCTTCTAGGGTAGGGTAGGTGCCTGAGCCCGAGCCTTTAGCTCATAAGACTGTCATTCCCATTTGCCCCCTTGGGGCGGGGATGGCAGACCAGAGAGGCCTAGCTTGTGGCTAGGCCTGGGGACAGTTGGTCCCAAAGATGAGGAGGTACTTGTGCCTCCTCCCATGGGAGACTTAGGTCTCAGACACTCCCGAAAGAGGGAGCCAAGGCCGGGCCACCACTTGGACAAGGCCCGGGCCGGGAGAATACCGGCTAATCTTTAACTAACTAACTAACTCCATTTTGCCAAGCTTAAAGTTATCTTCGATTACATACTAGGCGTCAGTTCTTTATAACAGTAAAGATAATAATCCTTTGTCATACTGTGACTGGTACAACCATTCATCTAAATAAATAATAACATCAATAATATTTTTTTCAGCGCTCCGGCCATATCCCACCGAGACAGGGTGACCTAAAAAGAAAAACGAGAGTTTTCCTTTTTACAGTTAGTAATTAATACTAGAGAAAGGGTTACTAGCCCTTGCATCCGGCATTTTAGTCGACTCTTACGACACGCATGGCTTACGGAGGAAGAATTCTTTTCCACTTCCCGTGGAGAGTAATAATAGAAATGTTAATAATATTATCATTATAATTATTATATCATTATTTTTTCACTAATTGTATCGTCAGTATTATTGTTTGCTATTGATATATATATATTAATAATAGTTATGATAAAAGCAGTTCCTTGAAGAGAGTAATGTTCTCATTGCAAAGTGCCTCTATTGCAATTTAACAATGTTAAAAATGGAGCTCTGAAATGTTAGAGGGGAAAATACCGATTAACTAATCATTTACAAAAGTGTCGATATTTATATAATATCCTTTGTGATCCCTGCCGTTATTCCAATATTAGCAGAATGTCAATACCATCTGGTATGTAATGACACTAAAGGCACATATTATACTCGTGCATTGCGAAACATATTGTCAGTTTAACGACATGGAACACGACTGAAAAATTATTTGTGTTGAGCATATGCAATCATACATCAATCATATATGCAAATGGATCAGTTGCACACGTGAAAAAAGTACTGAAAGAGACCTACCAGTAATATAACATAAAAGTTAGGGAGAATTTCAATAGACCTACCGGGCCATGTTCAGTGACTCCATCCATCAGAGTGGTCATACACTCACAACTCTGTTGTTAAACGAGTACTTTCCTATATTTTCTATTAATTTACCCCCCCCCACACATACACACACACACACACACACACACACACACACACACACACACACACACACACACACACACACACACACACACACACACACACACAGGACTGCAAAGAGACCTGGACAGGCTGGACATGTGGTCCAGTAACTGGCTTCTCGAATTCAATCCAGCCAAATGCAAAGTTATGAAAATTGGGGAGGGGCAAAGAAGACCGCAGACAGAGTATAGGCTAGGTGGACAAAGACTACAGACCTCACTCAGGGAGAAAGACCTTGGGGTGACCATAACACCGAGCACATCACCGGAGGCACACATCAACCAAATAACTGCTGCAGCATACGGGCGCCTGGCAAACCTGAGAATAGCGCTCCGATACCTTAATAAGGAATCGTTCAAGACACTGTACACTGTGTATGTTAGGCCCATACTGGAGTATGCAGCACCAGTCTGGAACCCACACCTGGTCAAGCACGTCAAGAAGTTAGAGAAAGTACAAAGGTTTGCAACAAGGCTAGTCCCAGAGCTCAGGGGAATGTCGTATGAGGAAAGGTTAAGGGAAATCGGACTGACGACACTGGAGGACAGAAGGGTCAGGGGAGACATGATAACGACATACAAGATACTGCGGGGAATAGACAAGGTGGACAGAGATAGGATGTTCCAGAGAGGGGACACAGGGACAAGGGGTCACAACTGGAAGCTGAAGACTCAGACGAGTCACAGGGACGTTAGGAAGTATTTCTTCAGTCATAGAGTTGTCAGCAAGTGGAATAGCCTAGCAAGTGAAGTAGTGGAGGCAGGAACCATACATAGTTTTAAGAAAAGGTATGACAAAGCTCAGGAAGCAGAGAGAGAGAGGACCCAGTAGCGATCAGTGAAGAGGCGGGGCCAGGAGCTGAGTCTCGACCCCTGCAACCACAATTAGGTGAGTACAATTAGGTGAGTACACACACACACACACACACACACACACACACACACACACACACACACACACACACACACACACACACACACACACACACGAGCGTGGGTCCGTGGGGTGAAGACGTGGGTAACAAGGCTCCGAGAACCTTGGCGTTGAAAGACGCGTAATATCAGCTAGAAGTAATCAGTGGTAGTGGAACGTCAGTGAATCAATACTACGAGTGATAATTAAAGTTATTAGTTAAAGAAAGTGAGAGGAAAGCTGAAATCATAATATTTCAAAGCGCAAACCGTTGGGGGTCTTAGGCGCTGTTGCCACATTGGCAGCGGTAGGCCTGATGAAGTGACGTCACGACAAGTTGTGTGCCATTATACATATGAAGTGAAGTGTATATAATGTGAAGTGTATACTACCATCAGTGAAGAGTGAAGTGAGGAAGCGGAATATATGGTTATAATCATCACGGGTGAAGGATCTCCAAAATAGGGATTTAAGGCCTACGTACGACTACGTCATCATCAGCTGGCAACTGTCAACCGCAAGTTTATTCGCCTAGTTGTGGTTTGCATGTTGACGGCCCTGGCTGGCCTTGTATACTGTTTGATACTGGTCACTCACTCCTGCAAGCTATTACCAGAATTAGAATAGAAATAGCATAGACATAGAGAATATAGTGTTGACGAGTGTGAGAAGGTAGGTGGGACAAGCTTTTAAGGGCAATATGGTAAGACGGTGCTAGGGTAGGTCCCAGGAGAGTTTAGTCAGGTCACAAGAAGTTGCGGCCAGTCATTACACCGCACAAGACTCTCACACACACACACACACACACTCACACACACACACACGCACACACGCACACAGGCAGTGCTACTACCGGTAGTTATTAGCAGTAAGAATACTTAGGAAGCTAGGAAGTCCTCTCTCAATGTGAACAAGGAAAATGATAATAACCAGCAACAATTAACACGTAAATCCAGAAAGGGCAATAAGTAGAGAGAGTAGCATAATTGGGAAAGATAAATGAGACTAAATTTGTGCCTACACGACGGATCTCTCAACCACACCACCCCCCGTAACCCTCCCTCCCTCACACACAAGCACACACACACAAGGGTAGACACTCACACACACACACATACACACACATACACACATACACACACACATACATACACACATACGTAAACACACAAACACACACACACATACACATACACATACACACACACACACACACACACACACACACACACACACACACACACACACACACTCACACACACACACACACACACACACACACACACACACACACACACACACACACACACACACACACACACACACACACACACACACACACACACACCCTCCGCCACTTGACACCTTAGCCTTAGCCACCTACCCCTCCCCCAAACCACCTAACCCCTCCCCAAACCGTCTAACCCCCGCCCAACAACCTCCCTCCCTCCAATAACCATCCTCCCCCTCCCCCATAACCATCCATCCCCTCTCTCCCCCAAACCATCTAACTCCCTCCCCCAAACCATCTAACTCCCTCCCCC
This sequence comes from Cherax quadricarinatus, assembly GCF_038502225.1. Taxonomy (NCBI): domain Eukaryota; kingdom Metazoa; phylum Arthropoda; class Malacostraca; order Decapoda; family Parastacidae; genus Cherax; species Cherax quadricarinatus. The sequence goes on from NC_091360.1 coordinate 9,380,322, forward strand.
AACTATCTCTGCCCCTCCAATAACCCTCCTCCCCCTCCCCCACAACCATCCATCCCCCCTCCTAACCGTCTATTCCCCTCCCCCTAACCAGGATGAGGACAAGGGGCTCCAAGGACGAATCTGAGAGGGAGGAATGGGAGATAGAGCTCAAAAAAAGGGAGGAAGACTGGGGAAGGAGACTAGATGAGCTGGAAAGGAAGATGGAAGAGAGGTTAGCAGCAGAATGCAGAAGGTGGAAGCAACAGGCCACAGCAGCAGAAATCAAGATAGAGAGATTAGAAGAGGAGCTGAGACATCTGAAACAGCACAGAGACAAAGATATTACAGAAGTAGCATCGGCAATGGCTACATCGAACACAGACAACAGGTCCGAAGGAAGCATGGAAACTAAACTGTATGCAGAGGTCCTGTCAAACCCACATGGGGCCAAAACAAAGACAGGGAGCACTCTAGGACAGAAAGAGAGGTTGGAAGACATTGATGGAACTAGGACATGTGCAAGGACCTTACCAGATACCTGTGGGGGCCAGGAGCAGGTGAGCAGGAAGGATAAACCAAGAAGCATAGGGGCCATAACGAGGGAAGGGACTGAAGGAAGGAACACTCCACGGGAAGGAACTAAAACACATCAGAGGATGCAATGGGAGTCACAGTGGGAGGTGGAAAGGGAGAGATCCGTGTTTGTCTATGGGCTAGACGAAGCTAAAGGGGAAACTTATGATGAAAGAAAGCAGGAGGAGAAAAAAGCGATTGAAGACATCATGAAGGTGATAGGCGAGGGGGACATGACCCAGGTGGCAAATTTTCGGAGAATTGGGTGGTTCACAAAGAAAAGGAATCGGCCTCTCAAAGTAATTTTCAAGGCAGAATCAACCCGAACCATGATCCTGCAGGAGAAAGCACGGCTGAGAGGCAAGCAGGAGTTCCGGAGTGTGTACCTCGACCGAGACAGAACACAGGACGAAAGGAAGACAATGAAAGACAGAGTTCAAAAACGAAAGGAGAAATGGGAGGAAATGAAAAAGGAGAGCAGAATAACCCAGGATCAAATGGAAGGACAAGCGCACCCCCCAGAAACACCTGCAGAAGGACTCCAGCCACGACACCCCCAAGGCAACTGAACATTCCAAACCAACCATCACACACCGATCCCTCTGTTTCCACCCCCCGCACCACAGTTACAGTATTAGAACAGAAGTTGAAGGTTTGGTACACAAATGCAGATGGATTAATGAATAAACATGAGGAATGGCAAGAAAGAATCAATGAGAAGTCCCCAGACATCATAGCAGTTACAGAAACAAAACTCATGGAGACAATAACAGATGCAATCTTCCCACCAGGATACCAGATCATGAGGAAAGATAGAAGGGGTAGGGGGGGAGGTGGGGTTGCTCTGCTCATAAAAAACAGATGGAAATTCGAGAAAATGGAAGGAATAGATGAGACAGGAGAAAGAGACTACATAGCAGGTACACTTCAGTCTGGGGAACACAAAGTGGTCATTGCAGTGATGTATAATCCACCACAGAACTGCAGGAGGCCAAGAGAGGAATATGAAGAGAGCAACAGAGCAATGGTGGACACACTTGCTGAGGTGGCAAGAAGAGCTCACTCCAGCAGAGCAAAGTTGCTGGTTATGGGGGATTTCAACCACAGGGAGATTGACTGGGAAAACCTGGAGCCACATGGGGGTCCCGAAACATGGAGAGCCAGGATGTTGGACGTGGTGCTGGAAAACCTCATGCACCAACATGTTAAGGACACTACCAGAGTGAGAGGGGAGGATGAACCAGCAAGATTGGACCTTGTGTTCACCCTGGGCAGCTCGGACATTGAGGACATCAAGTATGAGAGTCCCCTAGGAGCTAGCGACCACGTGGTTCTGTGCTTTGAATACATAGTAGAGCTGCAAGTGGAAAGAATAACAGGAGTAGAATGGGAAAAGCCTGACTATAAAAGAGGGGACTACATAGGGTTGAAGAACTTCATGCGGGAGGTCCAGTGGGACAGAGAACTGGCAGGAAAGCCAGTAAACGAAATGATGGAATATGTAGCAGCAAAATGCAAGGAGGCAGTGGAAAGGTTCATTCCCAAGGGCAACAGTAACAACGGGAAGACCAGAACAAGCCCCTGGTTTACCCGACGGTGTAAGGAGGCAAAAACAAAGTGCAATAGAGAATGGAAAAAGTACAGAAGGCAGAGAACACACGAAAATAGGGAGATCAGTCGCAGAGCCAGGAATGAGTACGCACAGGTAAGGAGGGAGGCCCAGCGACAGTATGAAAATGACATAGCATCGAGAATCAAGACTGACCCGAAACTGTTGTATAGCCACATCAGGAGGAAGACAACAGTCAAAGACCAGGTGATCAGATTAAGGACAGAAGGTGGAGAACTCACAAGAAATGATCAGGAGGTATGTGAGGAGCTGAACAGGAGATTTAAGGAAGTTTTTACAGTAGAGACAGGAAGGGCTGTGGGAAGACAGCACAGAAGGGAACATCAAGAGGGAATACACCAACAAGTGTTGGATGACATACGAACAACTGAGGAGGAGGTGAAGAAGCTCTTAAGTGACCTTGACACCTCAAAGGCGATGGGACCGGACAACATCTCCCCATGGGTCCTTAGAGAAGGAGCAGAGATGCTGTGTGTGCCTCTAACCACAATCTTCAACACATCCCTTGAAACTGGGCAACTACCTGAGAAATGGAAGACAGCTAATGTAGTCCCCATATTTAAGAAAGGAAACAGAAACGAGGCACTAAACTACAGACCTGTGTCTCTGACATGTATTGTGTGCAAAGTCATGGAGAAGATTATCAGGAGGAGAGTGGTCGAACACCTGGAAAGGAACAAGATTATAAATGAAAACCAGCATGGGTTCATGGAAGGCAAATCTTGTATCACAAACCTCCTGGAGTTTTATGACAAGGTAACAGAAGTAAGACACGAGA
>NC_091360.1:9385781-9416529 GCF_038502225.1 Cherax quadricarinatus
AACCACAGGGAGATCGACTGGGAAAACCTGGAGCCACATGGGGGTCCCGAAACATGGAGAGCCAAGATGATGGATGTGGTACTTGAAAACCTCATGCATCAACATGTCAGGGACACAACCAGAGAGAGAGGGGAGGATGAGCCAGCAAGACTGGATCTTGTGTTCACCCTGAGCAGTTCAGACATCGAGGACATCACTTACGAGAGGCCCCTTGGAGCTAGCGATCATGTGGTTCTGAGTTTTGACTATATAGTAGAGTTACAAGTGGAGAAGGTAACAGGAACTGAAGGGGACAGGCCAAACTATAAAAGGGGGGACTACACAGGTATGAGAAACTTCCTGCAGGAGGTTCAGTGGGACAGAGAAATGGTAGGAAAATCAGTAAACGAGATGATGGAATATGTGGCAACAAAGTGCAAGGAGGCAGAGGAAAGTTTTGTTCCCAAGGGAAACAGAAATAATAGGAAGACCAAAACGAGTCCTTGGTTTACCCGAAGGTGTAGGGATGCAAAAACTAAGTGCAACAGAGAATGGAAAAGGTACAGGAGGCATAGGACCCAGGAAAACAAGGAGATTAGTAGAAGAGCCAGAAACGAGTATGCGCAGAAAAGGAGGGAGGCCCAGCGACAGTATGAAAACGACATAGCATCGAAAGTCAAATCTGACCCGAAACTGCTGTATAGCCACATTAGGAGGAAGACAACAGTCAAGGACCAGGTGATAAGGCTGAGGAAAGAAGGTGGAGAACTCACAAGAAACGATCAAGAGGTATGTGAGGAGCTCAACACGAGATTTAAGGAAGTATTTACAGTAGAGACAGGAAGGACTCTGGGGGGACAGACCAGATGGGGACACCAACAAGGAATACACCAACAAGTGTTGGACGACATACATACAGATGAGGAGGAGGTGAAGAAACTGCTAAGGGACATCGATACCTCAAAGGCAATGGGACCGGACAACATCTCTCCATGGGTCCTTAGAGAGGGAGCAGATATGTTGTGCGTACCACTTACCACAATCTTCAACACATCCCTGGAAACTGGGCAACTACCTGAGGTATGGAAGACGGCAAATGTAGTTCCCATTTTCAAAAAAGGAGACAGAAAAGAGGCACTAAACTATAGACCTGTGTCATTGACGTGTATAGTATGCAAAATTATGGAGAAGATTATCAGGAGGAGAGTGGTGGAGCACCTGGAACGGAACAGGAATATAAATGCCAACCAGCACGGATTCACGGAAGGCAAATCCTGTGTCACAAACCTTCTGGAGTTTTATGATAAAATAACAGAAGTAAGACAAGAGAGAGAGGGGTGGGTTGATTGCATCTTCTTGGACTGCAAGAAGGCCTTTGACACAGTTCCTCACAAGAGATTAGTGCAGAAGCTAGAGCATCAGGCGCATATAACAGGAAGGGCACTGCAATGGATCAGAGAATGCCTGACAGGGAGGCAACAACGAGTCATGGTACGTAATGATGTATCACAGTGGGCACCTGTGACGAGCGGGGTCCCACAGGGGTCGGTCCTAGGACCAGTGCTATTTTTGGTATATGTGAACGACATGACGGAAGGGTTAGACTCAGAAGTGTCCCTGTTTGCAGATGATGTGAAGTTAATGAGGAGAATTAAATCTGATGAGGACCAGGCAGGACTTCAAAGAGACCTGGACAGACTGGACACCTGGTCCAGCAAATGGCTTCTCGAATTTAATCCTGCCAAATGCAAAGTCATGAAGATAGGGGAAGGGCACAGAAGACCACAGACAGAGTATAGGCTAGGTGGCCAAAGACTGCAAACCTCACTCAAGGAGAAAGATCTTGGGGTGAGTATAACACCGAGCATGTCTCCGGAAGCACACATCAATCAGATAACTGCTGCAGCATATGGGCGCCTGGCAAACCTGAGAACAGCATTCCGACACCTTAGTAAGGAATCATTCAAGACACTGTACACCGTGTATGTCAGGCCCATACTGGAGTATGCAGCACCTGTTTGGAACCCGCACTTGATAAAGCACGTCAAGAAACTAGAGAAAGTACAAAGGTTTGCAACAAGGTTAGTCCCAGAGCTAAGGGGAATGTCCTATGAAGAAAGATTAAGGGAAATCGGCCTGACGACACTGGAGGACAGGAGGGTCAGGGGAGACATGATAACGACATATAAAATACTGCGTGGAATAGACAAGGTGGACAAGGACAGGATGTTCCAGGGAGGGGACACAGAAACAAGAGGCCACAATTGGAAGTTGAAGACACAAATGAGTCAGAGAGATAGTAGGAAGTATTTCTTCAGTCATAGAGTTGTAAGGCAGTGGAATAGCCTAGAAAATGACGTAGTGGAGGCAGGAACCATACACAGTTTTAAGACGAGGTTTGATAAAGCTCATGGAGCGGGGAGAGAGAGGGTCTAGTAGCAACCGGTGAAGAACGGGGCCAGGAGCTAGGACTCGACCCCTGCAACCACAAATAGGTGAGTACAAATAGGTGAGTACACACACACACAAGGGGCACCGCGTGCGCGAGTCACGCTTTCCGTGCTCTGCGTATATAAGTGTTTTTGAGGGCTACCCAAGTGTTCAGCAAGGGTTGCTAAGTGTGTTGGGGTAGTGAACAATTCACTGAAGCGATTTACAATCTGCCTGAGCCACATAAGTGTGGGGAGAGCCACAATTTTGTAAGTGATCTAGAAAGTAAAATGTGGTGGTGCAGTCAGAGCGGGCAGGCTAGTGTGGGTGGTAAGGCAACGTTGCCACATGTCACCCAAGAAAGAAAATAAAGTGAAACAATCGTGTGAGCAGTGAAAGAAATTCAGTGAATAGGGTACTTTATATAACGAGAAGAAGATAAGGTGGATCTACGCCAGAACGTCACATCGAGCTGGACAATCTACAGGCTGCTACAGCTGCATTGCAAGTACTGTAATCACCTATGCGTGGTTGTTTGGGTGTGGGGTCTCAGGTTCCAATTAACCGCCAAGCTGTCTGTGAACGGTCCAACTCTCTAGCAGGATAAAGAATTGGCACTCAAGTACTCAATAAGGAATAGCAATTGGTAATCTATGGAACAAGGCGAGTAAGTTACTATAAGCCTAGGTGGTAGGAAGAGCATGGATGGCAGCATTGTAAGTAGGTGCGGGTCAAGTCACAGGAGGGTGGGGGTCAGGTCACAAGAGGTTGTGGTCAGGTGTGACCACTGAGACTCCACATAACACTCCAATGCACAATTCCACCTACTTTTCAGACACTTAATAAATCCACACATAATTCCACACATAATTCCACACACAATTCCACACACACACACACACACACACACACTCACACATACACTCCCCCACCCCTCCCCCACCAACCTCTCACTCCTTCCCTGATCCCCCCTCTCTCATTCACCCTCCTCCTCCCCACCTCTCCCTCCTTTCCCCCTCTCCCTCTACCCCTTCCTTCTCCCTCCTTCTCACTCCCCATATCCCCCCATAAATCCCCCTCCCCACCCCTCTCCCATATAGCCACTGTCCACAGTTCCTCCTCTACCTTCCCCCCTCCACACTCGGACAATCACACTACTAACCTAACACACAGAATTACATAAGTTTTCCATTCTGAGGCAATAAAAAGAATGGGTTGCCAGAGAGCAGGAAGGAAAACCAATGGACAGGAGGATGAAGCTGCAAAGGAAGATTGGGCAGCAGAGCTCACAAAAAGGGAACATGAATGGGAAAAGAAACTAGAAGAACTTAGCATGAGACTGGAAGAGAGGATAGATATGGAAAGCAAGAAGTGGGAGATGCAAGTCATAGCAGCAGAGGCTAGGATACAGAGATTAAAAGAGGAACTGAAAAATCTGAAACAGCCTAAAGAACTGAAGAACATTTTGGGAATGACATCAGAGACTGCTACCTCAGTCACAAATAAGGGAACTGTAGGGAAAGAAGGAGCAAAACTGCATGTAGAAGCTCTAGCAGAGTGGACTGTAGTAAATGAAAGAGCTAAGCTATATGTGGAGGCCCTAACAGACCACAGCAAAGCCCAGGGAAAACTGAGAAGGGAAAATGACAGGCCACTGAGCCCAAGTACAATAGATAGTGGAACTGAAGAAAGGAAAGCTGCAATAGAGGAAATTAAATTGAATGAGTGGATACACAAGGATACGCAGTGGGAGAATGAAAGGGAGAGGTCAGTCTTTGTGTATGGGCTCCAGGAAGTTGAAGGGGAAACATATGAAGCAAGAAAACAAGGGAAAAAAAAGCAATTGAAATCATAAAAGCAATAGGAGAAGATGACATGACCCAGCTGGAAAATTTTCGGAGAATAGGGGGGTTTGCAAGAAGAAGAACCCGGCCAGTGAAAATGACTTTCAAGGCAGAATCGACTCGGACCAGGATCCTGCAGGAGAAAGCAAGATTAAGGGACATGCCGGCATACAGGAAGGTGTATCTCGACTGCGACAGAGCACAAGAAGAAAGGCAGAAACTGAGAGAGATGGTACAAAGGCGAAAGGAGGAAAGAGAGGGGATGGAGGAGACAGACAGGAGATCCCAGACCCAGGAAGAAGATCAAATACAGCCTCCCTCACAACTTCCTATAGAAGCCCCCCAACCAGGTCAACCCCAGTGCAACCAAACAGTCTAAACCAAAACACCCATGCCATATCCAATGCCCCCACCCACTGCATTACAAACTCCACCCCAATAGCAACCTCCCATAGTTCCTTATCAGGTCTCCCATTTCCCCAACCCCAATATACCCCCCAGACCACAGTCTTAGAAAAGCAGTTGAAGGTGTGGTATACAAATGCAGATGGAATAACAAGTGTGAGAAGTGGCATGAAAGAATCAAGGAGACATCCCCAGACATAATAGCACTCACAGAAACAAAACTCACCAGAAAAATAACAGATGCAGTCTTTCCACCCAGATATAAAATCCTCAGGAAAGACAGAGGGAGGAGAGGAGGAGGAGGAGTTGCACTGCTCATTAAAAACCAGTGGGGTTTTGAGAAAATGGAAGGAATGGATGGCATGGGCGAAAGGGACTACGTAGTAGGAACACTCCAGTCTGAGGGACATAAGGTGATAATTGCAGTAATGTATAACCCACCACAGAACTGCACGAAGCCAAGAGAAGAATACGATGAGAGCAACAGAGGAATGGTCGACACACTAGCCGAGGTGGCTAGAAAAGCACACATGGGGGCAAAATTACTAGTTATGGGTGATTTCAATCACAAGGAGATTGACTGGGAAAACCTGGAGCCTCATGGGGGTCCCAAAACATGGAGAGCCAAGATGATGGATGTGGTGCTGGAAAACCTCATGCACCAACATGTTAGAGACACTACCAGAGAGGCGAGGATGATCCAGCAAGACTGGACCTTGTATTCACCTTGAGTAGTTCGGACATTGAGGATATCATGTATGAAAGGCCCCTGGGAGCTAGTGATCATGTGGTTCTGTGCTTTGACTACATGGTTGAGCTTCAAGTGGAGAGAGTAGCAGGAATAGGCTGGGAAAAACCAAACTACAAAAGGGGGAAATACTCAGGCATGAGAAACTTCCTGCAAGACATTCAGTGGGAGAGGGAACTGACAGGAAAACCAGTGCAAGAATTGATGGACTATGTGACAACAAAATGCGAGGAGGCAGAGGAGAGGTTTGTTCCCAAGGGAAACAGAAATAATGGGAAGAACAGAACGAGTCCTTGGTTCATCAAAAGGTGTAGGGAGGCAAAAACTAGGCGTACTAGAGAAAGGAAAAGGTACAGAAGACAGAGAACTCTGGAAAATAAAGAGATTAGCCGAAGAGCCAGAAACGAATATGCACAGACAAGAAGGGAGGCTCAGCTACAATATGAAAATGACATAGCATCGAAAGTCAAGTCTGACCCGAAGCTGTTGTATAGCCACATCAGGAGGAAAACAACAGTCAAGGACCAGGTAATCACACTGAGGAATGGTGATGGGGAATTCACAAGAAACGACCGAGAGGTATGTGAGGAGCTCAACACGAGCTTTAAAGAAGTATTTACAGCGGAAACCAGTAGGACTCCAGGAAATCAGAACAGGGGCGTACACCAACAAGTGCTGGATGAGGTACACATAACCAAGGAGGAGGTGAAGAAGCTGCTATGTGAACTTGACACCTCAAAGGCGTTGGGACCAGACAACATCTTTCCGTGGGTCCTTAGAGAGGGAGTAGAGATGCTGTGTGTGCCATTAACAAAGATCTTCAACACATCCACTGAAAATGGGCAACTCCCTGAGGTATGGAAGATGGCAAATTTAGTCCCAATTTTTAAAAAGGGAGAGAGACATGAGGCACTAAACTACAGACCTGTATCACTAACGTGTATAGTATTCAAAGTCATGGAGAAGATCATCAGGAGGAGTGTGGCGGAGCACCTGGAAAGAAACAAGTGTATAATTGACAACCAGCACGGTTTCAGGGAAGGAAAATCCTGTGTCACACACCTACTGGAGTTTTATGACAAGGTGACAGAAGTAAGACAAGAGAGAGAAGGGTGGATCGACTGCATTTTTTGGGACTGCAAGAAGGCCTTCGACAGAGTTCCTCACAAGAGGTTACTGCAAAAGCTAGAGGATCAGGCACACATAACAGGAAAGGCACTGTAATGGATCAGAGAATACCTGACAGGGAGGCAACGAGTCATGATACGTGACGAGGTGTCAGAGTGGGCGTCTGTGACAAACGGGGTTCCACAGGGGTCAGTCCTAGGACCTGTGCTGTTTTTGGTATATGTGAATGACATAACGGAAGGGATAGACTCAGTGTCCTTGTTTGCACATGATGTGAAGTTAATGAGAAGAATCAAATCGGATGTGGATCAGGCAGGACTACAAAGAGACCTGAACAGGCTATAAGCCTGGTCCAGCAACTGGCTCCTTGAGTTTAACCCTGCCAAATGCAAAGTCATGAAGATTGGGTAAGGGCAAAGAAGACCGCAGACACAAAATAGTCTAGATGGCCAAAGACTGCAAACCTCACTCAAGGAAAAAGATCTGGGGGTAAGTATAACACCGAGCATATCTCCTGAGGCGCACATCAATCAGATAACTGCTGCAGCATACGGGCGTCTGGCAAACCTACGGATAACATTCCGATACCTCAGTAAGGAATTGTTGAAGACTCTGTGTACCATTTACGTCAGGCCCATACTGGAGTATGCAGCACCAGTCTGGAATCCACACCTGGTTAAGCACGTCAAGAAATTAGAGAAAGTGCTAAGATTTGCAACAAGACTAGTCCCAGAGCTAAGGGGATTGTCCTACGAAGAAAAGTTGAGGGAAATCGGCCTGAAGACACTGGAGGACAGGGGAGTCAGGGGAGACATGATAACGACATATAAAATACTGCACGGAATAGACAAGGTAGACAAAGACGGGATGTTCCAGAGAAGGGACACAGACACAAGAGGTCACAATTGGAAGTTGAAGACTCAGATGAATCAAAGGGATGTTAGGAAGTATTTCTTCAGTCATAGAGTAGTCAGGCTGTGGAATAGCCTAGAAAGTGACGTAGTGGAGGCGGGAACCATACATAGCTTTAAGGCGAGGTATGATAAAGCTCATGGAGCAGGGAGAGAGAGGACCTAGTAGCAATCAGTGAAGAGGCGGGGCCAGGAGCTGTGAATCGACCCCTGCAACTACAAATAGGTGAGTATACACATCAGGATGCTCCAGATAGGGGACACAGAAACAAGGGGTCACACTTGGAAGTTGAAGACTCAGATGAGTCAAAGTGATGCCAGGAAGTATTTCTTCAGTCATAGAGTAGTCAGAAAGTGGAATAGTCTAGCAAGTGAGGTAGTGGAGGCAGGAACCATATATAGCTTTAAGACGAGGTATGATAAAGCTCATGGAGCAGGAAGAGAGAGGACCTAGTAGCGTTCAGTGAAGAGGCGGGGCTAGGAGCTGAGTCTCGACCCCTGCAACCACAACTGGGTGAGTACACACACCTGCAACCACAAATAGGTAAGTACACTAGTAATCTAACTAAACTGAGAAAAATGGTAAATAATTAAACTAATTTCTAATATAATATCTTTAGACGTAATTTAAATGAGTCATTATACATGAGATGATGCTTGACGTAGTGTATCTAACTGAAACAAATTAGTGGAAGATTGAGACACTTATGCAACATATGGGAATCTTTATTCAGGAAACGTTTCGCCACACAGTGGCTTCATCAGTCCAATACAAAGTAGAAAGGCGTAAGAAGAGGAGGAGTTTGAGGTAATCAGTTCCTCAGCCTGGAGTCGATGTGTTCAGTCCATCAATCTTGTAGAATGTACAGCATAGGGCCGTAGACGTGGCTTATATACTGTAGTGAGGTGAGGTGAAGCAGGCGGAGGCGGGGTCATAGTGGTACTATCCACTAGTCGAAGTAGGTCTTCGTCCAAAGGTTCAACAAGTGTTGAAGAATTCTTTGTAACAAGATCCCATGATGCTGCAGTGTCTGACAGTTGTGATGAATGGTTTGTCTACGGCCCTATGCTGTACATTCTACAAGATTGATGGACTGAACACATCGACTCCAGGCTGAGGGACTGATTACCTCAAACTCCTCCTCTCCTTACGCCTTTCTACTTTGTATTGGACTGATGAAGCCACTGTGTGGCGAAACGTTTCCTGAATAAAGATTCCCATATGTTGCATAAGTGTCTCAATCTTCAACTTGTCGGTTTTCCAAACCATTCATCGAAACAAATTAGCGTTTAGAAGAGACAGTATGGAAGCGAGGAGGAGAAATGGCGATATTGTTTCAAGAAACAACTCACGGTGAGGATGCCCTTAACATAACTTGATGTACCCATGACTCACGAAATCGTAATGACACGATTGCAAACAAACCATACCACTGGAGGGGATAGAACCCACGATCAGAAAGTCTGGAGTTTTGAGACTTTCTGATCGCGGGTTCTATCCCCGCCCGTGGTATGGTTTAACTTGATGTATTGCGGTCGTTGCGCGATCCGAAACAGGTATCCCCTGATTCCATAACTCCAGCTGAGATTAAATTAGATTTTGCCGCCGAAGCGGCTAGTTTATTGTGCACCCCATAACAATCCTCTGGAAGGTAGAGCAAGCATATGGATACACAAAAGGCCTAGAAACTAGGCCCCAGAAAGGTTTACAGGTGTACATCTGGATTTACATATCCAGTTCACTTACCTGTTACATGCAAATTTAGGAAATTTGGCATCTTATTGCTGAGAATGTAGCGAAAAATGGGAAAGTCTTTCTCATTAAATTTCAAAACGCCATAAAAACGAGGACTTGTATTTTTTTTTAGTTCACTTTTCTCATTTACATTTTATTTAAAATTTTCTGCAGTCTTGTAAAAAAAATCGTCTTTTGGTGTTTTTTTTAGATACAAAGGCATTTAGGGTTTGAAGCTGATCAGAAGAGGCATTCTCTAGTTATTACACAGGAAACAATATGCTTAATAAAATTTGCAAATTAAAATTAACGCAGCTCAGAGTGAGCGATAAGATGTATTTTAATAAAGCCCAAAGATATCAAAAGTTTGAAGCCGATCAGAACAGGCATTCTTCAGTAATTGATCTGATTTCAACGATTCCAAGATTTTAATCATTTCGATAAAATTTAAAATTTGCACCAACTTGAGCTAAACTTAGAGATTATTCTTTTTATAGAGCACATCGTCATTAATACATATTTAGAAGATTATCAGAAGAAGGATTATTTGGTTATTGAATAAAAAATACTTATTAAATAAAATTGGCAACCATTGGCAGCGTGAGCCTTGTGTTAAGGAAACAACACAAGGGATGAAAGTTTGAAGTCGATCGGATAAGTCATACTCCCGTTAAGGCACAGATTACAAAGATTTGCAAGTTTTTCTATGGGAGGATATTTTGCTACATTAACAAATTTTCCTTCACACTAAACGAAACTTAATTGGTACTCTCCTGGTCCAAGAATGCATCAGCCATTAAATACTGAAACCTTCAGTATTTAATGGCACTATTTTCGCACTATTTTACACATTAAATGGTCAAGTCTGCTCTTCTTACATATCTGAATTTCACTCTCCACCGTCGTCGAATTTTGGAACCTTTTTTGACCATTTTTGACCACAGAGAGTTTTGGAAGTTATCTGATCCTTTGCATGAGACTGGGAAGGGGATCAATTTTGGTCATAGGACACCTAAACATGCCATTTATTCCAGTGATTTTGTACTCGTTACCGTACATAGGTAGTGAAAATTAGAACGCGAATGGATAATGCATTGTCGAGTTATAAGCGAATTAAAAGGGAAAAGTTGGAGGAAGAATAAGGAAAAAAGGAAAAAAATCAGGAACCCTCTAAAAGATCCCCCTTCAGGGATTCCTAAATAATATTGAAATTTTAGTGAAAAAAGTTCAAAATAAACATTACCAATTCTTAGTAGTTGATTCGTACAACTTTAAGTTTCATAATACTAATTGTGGGAGCGAAAAGTTGCATGAGGTAATGAGGGGGTGAATCATAATAAAAGATAGTTATTGGTGAGTATACATGAAAAAGATAAAAAGTAATTGTAGTTTATAATTATATGGAAATAAATTAGCTAATTTAAGGGGCTGGATCTGTGAATAGTAAAATTAAATTCTTTTAAGGGCTATTTATTTTTTAATTAGAATACACATGAGAGAAGAACACTATAATTGCAATACTAGGCCTATTATTTACTCCAAGTAAGGAAGAAATTTCCAACATGATCCATTTAAATCCATTTGCAAAGACTGATCACTATCTACTGGAAATAACAAGCTACATATGACTTAGGAGATGATAAAGAAAAACTTCTGCAGGAATACATAAACTGTTAGAAAAGAAAATATATTTTTTAAAAGGGTATATTAGAGAAGCTAAACAGAACAAAAAATTACAAGAAATTAACATTTATAACTTGTACAGAGAGATCTGTAACAAATATGAAGATGGAATTGAATTGTTAATTTTTCATTGTTGGAGAGCAATGGAAAAGGAGAACTTGGAATCAGCATGGGAAGCGGACCAATCAAAGAAAGTTATCAGATATTCATGCAGGCCGGAATGAATATACAAATGTAATCCTTTACTAACATTTATCTCAGACCAGAGGAGGCTCGAACTTAAGAACTTTAAAATAACGTATGAAGTACTATCTACGCTCAACCAGACCAGACACAACTCGAGAGAGCTGACACTGGGATAGTGATTAGTTTTTCATCTCGCGTCCTGTATGTACTGGCCCACGAAAGTTAGAATGCATATAGCCAAAAGAAGAAGCTAAATATTTTACATACATTCATCCAAGGTCATAGAAATCTCGAACCATGCAAGAGAGACGAAAATCTAATCACCAGTTGAGAGTCAGCGGTTCTGAAGCAAATGCCTAGTTTGCTGGGCGTCAGAATTATGTCTGGTTTGGCATGGTGTGCAGAATACTGTGTATTTTGTCCCAGAGTACAAATGTAAGGAGGAATTAAGAAACGTTCATCATTGTATAGTAGACAAGCACAAGGTAGAACTAAACTAAAGTAAATGTAAACTAAATTTTAAACAAAATGCAAAAATTAAAGGATGACGGTTAAAAAAAAATGAAATAGAGGAATAAAATGAGTAAGAATTTAAGAAGTTTCAAAGCGTGTTCACCACAGAAGATTTTCACAAATTTAATTTAATACCAAACACTCACCTGAAATGGAGGATACTTAAACAACGGAGAGGAAGTATAAAATTTCTGCTAGATGCTGACGAAAAGAAATAGAACCAGACAAGAGAACACCTTTGATATTAAAATATATACAGAAAAGTCATTAAATACATTTTGGATTTTCTAAACTTTCATTACAAGAAGGTAACTGGCAAAGAAATGGACCACTACGCATATTGCGCCAATAGTTAAAAAAAAGTAACAAGGAATATCCCGTAATATATTGGCCGGTTTTGTTGATAAGTGTTTTAAACAAATTAGGATAATTCATAAGGGGAATTTCAATTAAACACTTAGAACTCAAAAATAATAACAGGTAAAAAAATTGGATAGAGATCTGCAAATTAATTCATATCAAATCTGTTTAAGATATTTTGACAATTTCGGAAACTGCATAGTTAAAAAGTGAATGACCTGATTGGGGTCAGCGAATGCGCAAATCCTCCCAGATTGCCCTACCAGTTTTCCTATCCTCTTTCATAGCATGAAACGAGTTAATAAAACAAATTCTTCCGGATAACCTCAGTGACTCAACAGTGTCGGGCGACAGAGAGGAGCTGCTGATCACAGGGAGGAGTACAAGATCGGCAAGTGCAGAGACATAAGCCAACAGTATCAATTTGTCCCAGTAGGATCAGAGACTCGTTAGTACCTTCTTCGCTAGTCAGGAGAGCATACATACATGAGTGTACGACATAGGCCAAATAAAATGTAACGTTCTCTTAGCATGCCACATGATGACTCAGAAAACGGGAAAATTGAGCGATAGAAGAATAATGGAATTTAATAAAGATAAATGCCATATAATGAAAATGGGAGAAAGCAACATCAGGCCAAATGAAAATAGACTGTGACAAAATATTCAAAGTACCAGACAAAAATGTTACCATAAAATCATTATCAAAGAAATTTTGAGAAACTACTATTCTACTGGCAAGTTACAAATTAATTAAAAAAAAAAAAGTCTGATGAAGAGCTACACAGTGGGTATATCTTTATCTTTGAAGAGTTTCGAGAGCATTTCTACTCTTTGAGCCCGGCCATGGGCCAAGCTCGTCTGGTGCTTGCCTGGTCAACCATGTTGTTGCTGCTGGATGCCCGCTGACACAAGATTATCTGAGAGTTGACCAGCAAAATCATCAATCTGCACCAAATATAGGTAACACTTTCAGTCCACCAGTCACAGTACACTATAATGCCTCAGGATCCAACTTGTCACACCTGATGCCTGAGCAATACCCAGGGCACAAGTATTGTCCAAGCTAACCAGGAACTCTCAGGTGACCAGTCTGGGTACATTAGCTAAAAAAAATAAATGAATCATGAGAAAAGGCGTTAAAATACTAAAAATTCCTGATAGAAGGATAAGATGAGCTGTTCTTAACACACATAAGGTCATAAAAGGACTTGAAAAGTAAATAAATATTTATTTGTATTTTCAACAGGGATAACAAGAGGCCACAATCGGAAAGTGAGGAATAAATTAAAACTAAGGTAAAAAGAATTCTTTTTTATTCGCAGAAGGCTGACTGACCACTGATATTATTAAAAAAAATTGTAGTATTGCTGCAATCTGGGGGTTAAACTTTGATATTCAGTAAAGTGGTATTGAAGACGGGACATCACAAGCATTGCTCTGTTTCCTGTGCTTACAAAGAGATAATTACAAATTCTTCAATGCATACACGCACGCACACGCACACACGCACGCACACACACACACACACACACACACACACACACACACACACACACACACACACACACACACACACACACACACACACACACACACACACACACACAGCCCTTTCATCCGTCATGTACACGATCAAAGAGCGACACTCTATTTGATGACTGCACAACGAGGATTACCTTCACATCTGAGTCACGGTGGTGCGGCCATATATGTACGCTCTGAATACAGCTTTACTCGGGTCAAGTCAGAATATACAGGGACATATTTTCCTCTAAAATATCATGATATTATATGTAAGTTTGGTGCACGTTCGTACTCTTACGTGAATTAAACTTCAACAAGAAAAACGGATGAAGATAGACACAAACACACACACACACACACACACACACACACACACACACACACACACACACACACACACACACACACACACACACACACACGCATATACACACACTCACATACACACACACATGCAAACACAGAGACACACGCGTGTAAAATTAAGAGACAGAATCCTTACATAGCTTAAGAAGAGGTATGACAAAGCTCATGGACCAGGGAGAGGGTGAACCTAGTAGTGACCAGTGAAGAGGCGGGAATAGGAGATATGAATTGACCCCTGGAACCACAATTAGGTGAGTACACACACACACACAGAAACATATATATATATATATATATATATATATATATATATATATATATATATATATATATATATATATATATATATATATATATATATATATATATATCGTACCGAATAGGTAAAACGGGTCGATTAGCAAGAACTCATTTAAAATTAAGTTCTTTCTAAAATTTTCTCTTACATTTAAAGGTAGATTTTTCGTTTATGTTAATATAAAAATTAATGCTTTTGTACTAAAAGAACATTAAGAAACTTACCTAACCTTATTATAAAAAGCACAATTTAATTTAGCCTAATCCAACTAAATGTATTTTATACAAGTTTGCAGTAATTTAATAAGCAAACACAATGAAATATTTTTTTTTCGTTAGATTCAGAATGATTTTTGCGAAAATATTGCATACTCAAATTTTAGCTTGCCCTATTCGGCAAGAAGTGCGTTACTATTTGAGCCAAAATCGCAAGTTTTACCAATTCGGCACGACACACACGCTATGAAAGCTATTTCCCAATTTTGGGACCTCCTTCTGGTGTTTTGGGTTTGATCTTTCTCTCGTTGAAATGAAGGGTATCTTGTGGGAATGGGTACAACCTTCTTGGGTCTTTTACACTTATAAACACAGGTATTTGTGTTCATTCACTTTCACTTCCAGAGATATCACAGTTTTTCCCACATCTTATCACTCCCCTGATAATGGTACTGTATGATGTAAACTCTCCTAGTAATGATTGTAGTGTCTGCTGCTAATTAAATTACTAATAGTGGTCAAAGAGTTAGTGAGGGGATCTAAAATGTTACGTTGCTGATGGGTTGTATAGTATAATTTATCTCGCCTAATAATGGTCAAATTTGTAGAACAAATACTAAACTAGATATCAACAATGAGGATACTTAGCTTTGTCGCCGTCTCTGCCTACCGCAGCTTCTTCCAGTAAGTACCGTCGATGTGAGACAGTTGTTCTACAACCACGGAGCTGTAAGGGATAATTAATTATAAATACAATTACCCCTAGGGGGTGTTATTCAGTATAACTCAGAACTGAGAGTTGAAATTTACACTTAAAGGTGTGGCCTCGATGGCCCTCATGTCACCTGGTTTAAGGTAAACTACCAGATCGTACATTAGTTCTTAACTGCGCAGTCAATTGAACCACAATACGTCGTAGTAGACTGACCTGGGTTTCTGTATCAGACACGTATGTTCACCCGGATATCGTTGTCTTGATTGAAGAATAGTATCTTTAAGTGTACACGTCTTCTAGTCTGGAAATTCGCAACACTCGTATTACACACTGTTCATCAAGATTTGTGTATTGTTCACAGGCATGTCACTAAAGAAGCTGATCACTCTTCTCTGTAGAGTGTCCATTGAGATTCTTTTATGCACAAAAACGCACGGATCAGTGTTCTTCGTTTGTTATCCCGGCGTTAATGTTTCCCCTGGCTGGGTTTAAAGTAATCTGAAGACACCACAGCGCCCTACGCCCTGCTTCCCGACACACAAAAGAAGTGCCGACAAAGCATATTTTCCCTGCTTGCCAAACTTCCACCATGAAGCAATGCAGAATGCTCGATTCCCGCTATCTGGGCACAGACAACAATGTACATCTTTAGCATGGCAACAAAGTGGGAGCAGGATTTTCCTTAATTGTCCTGCTAAGGTAAGAAATCGATTCTCTCTCATTAAACTACAATATTTGCAACACTGGTCTCTTGCAAAGACGTGGCGTGTCTGACACACGCTAGTACTGCATTTTTTTTTCGCCGGTATTCTACCGGCCCGGGTCTTTTCCAAGTAATGGTTACCCGGCCTTGGCTCCCTATCTGGGGAGTATCTGGAGACCTAAGTCTCCCATGGGAGGAGGTACAAGTACCTCCTCATCTTCGGGACCAAGTGTCCCCAGGCCTAGCCACATTCCCCGCCCTCACGGGGCTCGTAGGGAGAAGCTAGGCCTCTGGTCTGCCATCTGGAATCAGTTTGTGTTGATGCAGAAGCAAGACGCCATTACCCTTTCTGAGAGGGTCGGGCCCCTCAGGGCTGAAAGGGGTTGATACCCCCCTCCTGGAGAAAATTTATCCACATGGGTCGAATAATATTCCTGGTGTTTCCTATGTGGTGTAGGGTTCAAGCCGAGAATGTGTGCTGCACATTCGGTGAGGATATGAGCTGAAAAGTACAGTAGTTTAATAAATTTTGTAAAATACAATCCTCGTCCAGGAGCTGTGTGCTGGTTATCCTATTCGCCATGAGAGAGAATTCTGTTACTACTCCTCTTTTGGTTCTGTTACTATGAAGGGAGGCCTGGTCATGGACCGGACGGCGGGGGCGTTGATCCCAGGAATACCTTCCAGGTAGCCTCCAGGTAGGGAGCAAAACTGTAGCAAGACTATCTTGTATGTTGGTTTCCCGTATGCTTTAAAAAATATTCTGTCTCTCTCCATGTGGAGCAGCATGTCAAGAAACAGTATCTTTGGCCGAATTTTAAAATTGGTTATAATTTGTTGATAGCGAGAAATCTTTGAGAGTCCAATCTTCTGCTTAAAATAAACTGGATATCTATAGATCTCCGAATTAGACCGGAAACATAAAGGACTAAATTGAGAGGGGTGTTTTGGGGATCGATCTGAATCATGCAAGATATGAGATAGCTGCTCTTGCTACTAAACCCCGGTGAACAGTAGATAAACCTTTCGATAAAGTTGCTATTGTTTATTAGCGTTATTCAAGATTCATTGAGGACTAAACACGTTAACTCATCTGTGTGAAACTTCTCAAAACACTAAAGAACAAAATCTGAAAAGTTGTGATGATTCATCTTTGAGATTGTGCAGCGCTAAATGACCAAGTAAGAAAGTAGAGGAGGGAGGGAGACATATTTAAGCATCATTACAAAGTATGCGAGGAGCTCAGAAGAAAAAGTTTAGAGAATGTGTACTCATTAAAACAAGTGGCTTTACGAGGCATACAAAGAGGTTGTAAAAACAGCCAAGAACATGCAGTCTTCGTAATATTAAGTGAGAGAGTAGAGAAATTACTGAAAGAACCCAATACATCACAGGGAAAGATAGCCACACCATGTGAAACTTGATGTGCCTATCTTTGCCGACGTAAGGAACGACTCGAAGAAATATTGGCAACTATTAATTTTTCCAGCGTCAGAGCAGAAGAAAAATAGAATATGCTATAAAGTAACATAATAGAAGTCAAAATAATTAAAGGAGTCAAGGAATGATTACAGTTCATCATTATTATATATATATATATATATATATATATATATATATATATATATATATATATATATATATATATATATATATATATGTATGTTGTGCCGAATATGTAAAACTGGTCAATTAGCAAGAACTCATTTAAAATTAAGTCCTTTCTAAAATTTTCTCTTATACGTTTAAAGATATATTTTTTTCATTAATGATAATGTAAAAAATTTTAATTTTGCACCAAAAGAATCTTAGAAAACTTGCCTAAACTTATTATAACAAGAGCAGTTTATTTTAGCCTAACCCAACTAAATATATTTTAGATTTGTTTACAATAATTTAATACTAAACAAACACAGTGAAATATATTTTTTTCGTTAGGTTCAGAATGATTCTGGCAAAATTATTGCATACACAAATTTTCACTTGTCCTATATGGCAAGATGAACGTTGCTATTTATGCCAAGATCGCAAGTTCTGCCAATTCGGCACGACATATATATATATATATATATATATATATATATATATATATATATATATATATATATATAAATAAATATATATATATATTGGAGGGAGAGAGTATGGAGGAGGTGAACGTATTCAGATATTTGGGAGTGGACGTGTCAGCGGATGGGTCTATGAAAGATGAGGTGAATCATAGAATTGATGAGGGAAAAAGAGTGAGTGGTGCACTTAGGAGTCTGTGGAGACAAAGAACTTTGTCCTTGGAGGCAAAGAGGGGAATGTATGAGAGTATAGTTTTACCAACGCTCTTATATGGGTGTGAAGCGTGGGTGATGAATGTTGCAGCGAGGAGAAGGCTGGAGGCAGTGGAGATGTCATGTCTGAGGGCAATGTGTGGTGTGAATATAATGCAGAGAATTTGTAGTTTGGAAGTTAGGAGGAGGTGCGGGATTACCAAAACTGTTGTCCAGAGGGCTGAGGAAGGGTTGTTGAGGTGGTTCGGACATGTAGAGAGAATGGAGCGAAAGAGAATGACTTCAAGAGTGTATCAGTCTGTAGTGGAAGGAAGGCGGGGTAGGGGTCGGCCTAGGAAGGGTTGGAGGGAGGGGGTAAAGGAGGTTTTGTGTGCGAGGGGCTTGGACTTCCAGCAGGCATGCGTGAGCGTGTTTGATAGGAGTGAATGGAGACAAATGGTTTTTAATACTTGGCGTGCTGTTGGAGTGTGAGCAAAGTAACATTTATGAAGGGATTCAGGGAAACCGGCAGGCCGGACTTGAGTCCTGGAGATGGGAAGTACAGTGCCTGCACTCTGAAGGAGGGGTGTTAATGTTGCAGTTTAAAAACTGTAGTGTAAAGCACCCTTCTGGCAAGACAGTGATGGAGCGAATGATGGTGAAAGTTTTTCTTTTTCGGGCCACCCTGCCTTGGTGGGAATCGGCCAGTGTGATAATATATATATATATATATATATATATATATATATATATATATATATATATATATATATATATATATATATATGCAAAACAACCACTCTGAAAGAATAGAGAAATTCCAAGCGCTTTCGTGACTACTCACATTATCAAGGAACTATAATGTGAGTAGTCACAGTCAGAGTGGTTGTTTTGCATATTTTGAAATCACCTGTTTACTGTGATCTTATTGTATATATATATATATATATATATATATATATATATATATATATATATATATATATATATATATATATATATATATATATATATATGTTTTTTTTATCACACTGACCGATTCCCACCATGGCAGGGTGGCCCGAAAAAGAAAAACTTTCACCATCATTCACTCCATCACTGTCTTGCCAGAAGGGTGCTTTACACTACAGTTTTTAAACTGCAACATAAACACCCCTCCTTCAGAGTGCAGGCACTGTACTTCCCATCTCCAGGACTCAAGTCCGGCCTGCCGGTTTCCCTGAACCCCTTCATAAATGTTACTTTGCTCACACTCCAACAGCACGTCAAGTATTAAAAACCATTTGTCTCCATTCACTCCTATCAAACACGCTCACGCATGCCTGCTGGAAGTCCAAGCCCCTCGCACACAAAACCTCCTTTACCCCCTCCCTCCAACCTTTCCTAGGCCGACCCCTACCCCGCCTTCCTTCCACTACAGACTGATACACTCTTGAAGTTATTCTGTTTCGCTCCATTCTCTCCACATGTCCGAACCACCTCAACAACCCTTCCTCAGCCCTCTGGACAACAGTTTTGGTAATCCCACACCTCCTCCTAACTTCCAAACTACGAATTCTCTGCATTATATTCACACCACACATTGCTCTCAGACATGACATCTCCACTGCCTCCAGCCTTCTCCTCGCTGCAACATTCATCACCCATGCTTCACACCCATATAAGAGCGTTGGTAAAACTATACTCTCATACATTCCCCTCTTTGCCTCCAAGGACAAAGTTCTTTGTCTCCAGAGACTCCTAAGTACACCACTCACCCTTTTCCCCTCATCAATTCTATGATTCACCTCATCTTTCATAGACCCATCCGCTGACACGTCCACTCCCAAATATCTGAATACATTCACCTCCTCCATACTCTCTCCCTCCAATCTGATATCCAATCTTTCATCACCTAATCTTTTTGTTATCCTCATAACCTTACTCTTTCCTGTATTCACTTTCAATTTTCTTCTTTTGCACACCATACCAAATTCATCCACCAATCTCTACAACTTCTCTTCAGAATCTCCAAAGAGCACAGTGTCATCAGCAAAGAGCAACTGTGACAACTCCCACTTTATGTGTGATTCTTTATCTTTTAACTCCACGCCTCTTGCCAAGACCCTCGCATTTACTTCTCTTACAACCCCATCTATAAATATATTAAACAACCACGGTGACATCACACATCCTTGTCTAAGGCCTACTTTTACTGGGAAATAATTTCCCTCTTTCCTACATACTCTAACTTGAGCCTCACTATCCTCGTAAAAACTCTTCACTGCTTTCAGTAACCTACCTCCTACACCATACACCTGCAACATCTGCCACATTGCCCCCCTATCCACCCTGTCATACGCCTTTTCCAAATCCATAAATGCCACAAAGACCTCTTTAGCCTTATCTAAATACTGTTCACTTATATGTTTCACTGTAAACACCTGGTCCACACACCCCCTACCTTTCCTAAAGCCTCCTTGTTCATCTGCTATCCTATTCTCCGTCTTACTCTTAATTCTTTCAATAATAACTCTACCATACACTTTGCCAGGTATACTCAACAGACTTATCCCCCTATAATTTTTGCACTCTCTTTTATCCCCTTTGCCTTTATACAAAGGAACTATGCATGCTCTCTGCCAATCCCTAGGTACCTTACCCTCTTCCATACATTTTTTAAATAATTGCACCAACCACTTCAAAACTGTATCCCCACCTGCTTTTAACATTTTTATCTTTATCCCATCAATCCCGGCTGCCTTACCCCCTTTCATTTTACCTAATGCCTCACGAACTTCCCCCTACACTCACAACTGGCTCTTCCTCACTCCTACAAGATGTTATTCCTCCTTGCTCTATACACGAAATCACAGCTTCCCTATCTTCATCAACATTTAACAATTCCTCAAAATATTCCCTCCATCTTCCCAATACCTCTAACTCTCCATTTAATAACTCTCCTCTCCTATTTTTAACTGACAAATCCATTTGTTCTCTAGGCTTTCTTAACTTGTTAATCTCACTCCAAAACTTTTTCTTATTTTCAACAAAATTTGCTGATAACATCTCACCCACTCTCTCATTTGCTCTCTTTTTACATTGCTTCACCACTCTCTTAACCTCTCTCTTTTTCTCCATATACTCTTCCCTCCTTACATCACTTCTACTTTGTAAAAACTTCTCATATGCTAACTTTTTCTCCCTTACTACTCTCTTTACATCATCATTCCACCAATCGTTCCTCTTCCCTCCCGCACCCACTTTCCTGTAACCACAAACTTCTGCTGAACACTCTAACACTACATTTTTAAACCTACCCCATACCTCTTCGACCCCATTGCCTATGCTCTCATTAGCCCATCTATCCTCCAATAGCTGTTTATATCTTACCCTAACTGCCTCCTCTTTTAGTTTATAAACCTTCACCTCTCTCTTCCCTGATGCTTCTATTTTCCTTGTATCCCATCTATCTTTTACTCTCAGTGTAGCTACAACTAGAAAGTGATCTGATATATCTGTGGCCCCTCTATAAACATGTACATCCTGAAGTCTACTCAACAGTCTTTTATCTACCAATACATAATCCAACAAACTACTGTCATTTCGCCTACATCATATCTTGTATACTTATTTATCCTCTTTTTCTTAAAATATGTATTACCTATAACTAAACCCCTTTCTGTACAAAGTTCAATCAAAGGGCTCCCATTATCATTTACACCTGGTACCCCAAACTTACCTACCACACCCTCTCTAAAAGTTTCTCCTTTAGCATTCAGGTCCCCTACCACAATTACTCTCTCACTTGGTTCAAAGGCTCCTATACATTCACTTAACATCTCCCAAAATCTCTCTCTCTCCTCTGCATTCCTCTCTTCTCCAGGTGCATACACGCTTATTATGACCCACTTCTCGCATCCAACCTTTACTTTAATCCACATAATTCTTGAATTTACACATTCATATTCTCTTTTCTCCTTCCATAACTGATCATTCAACATTACTGCTACCCCTTCCTTTGCTCTAACTCTCTCAGATATTCCAGATTTAATCCCATTTATTTCCCCCCACCGAAACTCCCCTACCCCCTTCAGCTTTGTTTCGCTTATTGCCAGGATATCCAACTTCTTTTCATTCATAGCATCACCAATTATCTGTTTCTTGTCATCCACACTACATCCACGCACATTCAAGCATCCCAGTTTTGTAAAGTTTTTCTTCTTCTCTTATATATATATATATATATATATATATATATATATATATATATATATATGTATGTATGTATATATAGTGCGTCGAATAAGTAAAATTGGTCAATTAGCAAGAACTCATTTAAAATTAAGTCTTTTCTAAAATTTTCTCTTGTAAGTTGAAAAATTTATTTTAGCCTAATCCAACTAATTTATTTTAGATAAGTTTACGATAATTTAATAAACACAATGAATATATTTTTCGTTAGATTCAGAATGAATTTTGCAAAATTACTGCATGCAGAAATTCTCGCTTGCCTGATTCGGCAAGAATAGCGTTGCTATTTAAGCCAAAATCACTAGTTTTACCTATCTGGCACTACATCTATATATACGTATGTGGCCGGGCTGGGAAAGAAGCCTGGCTTGTGAACCAAGCTGCCAGCTTATGTGGCATTTGTAGCCGAGTGGCTAAGAGCGCTGCCTGAGAATGTTGATCGTCTCAGTAGCAGTATTGAATCCTATTGACTGCGATCTTTCTCTGTATATATCCACTTGTTTGTGCGTTATGCACAAATCCCATGTGGGTCATTCCAGTAGTTGTGGAGAGCTCGATCCTCTGTCCACTATGTATACACACATGCACACACGCACGCACACACGCACACACACACACAAGCGCACACACGCGCACACATATCAGGTAATAAAGATGAAGAAGGAACAAGAGGGACTCGCTAAAAATAGTATATAAACCACTAGCTGTGATCCTCAAGTCAATTGAAACTGGCTGGTCCAGATTTTTTTAAAAAGTTTTGCAGACACTAGGCATTACATTACAGGCTAGTTTCTCTTAGAAACAGTGTAAGATTATAGAGAGTATGAGAAGAGCCGTGTAGGACTTGAAAGGAATGTATTCATAAACAACAGCCAGCACGGCTCTTAGAGTCGTATGACAAGATTGCGAAAGTTAGGCAGGGGAGAGAGAGAGAGAGAGAGAGAGAGAGAGAGAGAGAGAGAGAGAACTACACTCTGACAAAACTTTTCTCCATAACATCGCTTCATCTGAGATCGTTCATTCATAGGACTCGTGTCTGGAATATATGCCAGTGACATAATGACATCAGCGAAATAAAATCTGTTGACCAATTGAAATCGCTGGCCCACAGATGGCTCCAACTCTATCCTGTTCCCTATCTATTTTTTTCATCAAACTGGCCATATCCCACAGAGGCAGGGTGACCCAAGATGAAAAATGATTTTTTTCTTTTTAAATTAGTAATGTATACAGGAGAAGGGGTTACTAGCCCCTTGATCCCGGCTTTTCAGTTGCCTCTTACGACACGCATAGCTTACAGAGGAAGAATTCTGTTTCACTTCCCAATCTATATATCTCTTAACAATAAAATACTTTTGAATGAGATGACGTAGGTAACAGATCTTAGCGTGTATATAAAATTAAGAACCCTAAACCTAACCTTTTGATACCACTTGTAAAAAATGGAGAGAGAGAGAGAGAGAGAGAGAGAGAGAGAGAGAGAGAGAGAGAGAGAGAGAGAGAGAGAGAGAGAGAGAGATGGGTCGACTGAATATATCTGGACTATAAGAAGGGGTTCAGTACATAACCACACAAGAGACTGGGATAATAGCTAAAGAAACTGGCAGGAGTAACAGGGGAGTTACTACAGTAGAACAAGGAATAATTAACAGAAAGGAAACAACACATTATTGTTCTTGTACAGGTGTCGAAGAGGACAGGTGTGGCGAATGGTGTTCCACTAGGGTCGATATTTTGACAAGTACTCTTTGTGAACAGAATGTGACAGAAAAGAACAATATTCAGACATATCCCTGTTCACAGACAATGTGAAACTAACAAGACGAGGAAAGACTAAAAGAGAATCTGGACATATTGCAGGATTGTCCTGACAAGTGACTGCTGGAAGTTAACCTACAAAGTTAAAAGATTAGGGATGGGAAAAAAGACGACTGTAAAAGAGTACAGATTTGAGAAACAAAGGCTGCAAACTTCTCTGAAAGAGAATTACTTCGAGATAAGCATAGTTCCAATCATATTGCCTTTCATCGGAAAAGCCGCTCCACCGCCCATCCCCTATACAAACTCACACTCACACTCTCTCTCTCTCTCTCTCTCTCTCTCTCTCTCTCTCTCTCTCTCTCTCTCTCTCTCTCTCTCTCTCTCTCTCTCCCTCTCTCTCTCTCTCACTCACATACGAGACGACACACACACACACACACACACACACACACACACACAAACACACACATACACACACACGACACACACACACGACACACACACCACACACACACACACACACACACACACACACACACACACACACACACACACACACACACACACACACACACACACACACACACACACACACAAAATAAGAAAGGAAAAGAAGTGACCTCCAAATATCTCATTGAAAAAAAACAACCAATTTGAAAATAAACCTATATCTAAATCCCACTCAAATTAAAAAAAAATACAAAAGCACAAACAGTTCATTAGAAAAGTACATACGAACTCAAAATAACCCAGTAAAAAAATTCTGTATATATCAGTATAAAAGTCACCGTTTCAAAATTTATTGTTGAAAAAGACACAATCAGTATCAAAATAAATAAATGAAAAAGGCACATGGAAACTTGAAATTCATCGTGAAAGTCTTAAAAGAAATATCTTGCACTTCCTGCAGACTATCAGATATGCATCTGCCTCAGATTTATCGAGTATTGTTTAACGAAGGGTGAAAAATCGAGGAGAGTTATGGACCCTACGTTAAGGCCGTGAAGATTCCTAGAAGATCCTCAGGTTATGGAGAAATCTTAGAGTTATGATATATTTTAATCACGGTTATGTATTTTACTAGTTATGTTTTAATTCTTTTTTTTTTCGAACTGGAAGCGATGATTACCGTGAGTGACGTAGGAAATTATTTTGGTAGTGAGTGACGGAATTAGTGAATGATGCCAGCACGGAATAACGAAATCAGTGAATAATGTACACTGTGAATGACACAGACGGACAATTGGAGTAGGTAGTGAATGACGAAAGCAGTGAATTAAAATAGTGAGTGACGTAGACGTTATGCCCACAAAGTTATTACGGTCATTACACCATAACTTAGTTATAGCGCGATTGCAAACAAACCACGGAACGAGTGGGATTTAAACCCACGACATTTGAGTCCTGAAACTCCAGAGCTCACTTGTCATGGGTTCAAACCCTTCCCTTTCAGTGGTTTATTACATCATAGCTGAGGAGGAGCCCAATGTGGGGATCGAAGTATTCAGGTTTTGTTTCTTGTTTTGTTTACAAAATATGAGTTTACTGAGGTATTGACAATTATGAGAGTGTGAAAGCAAACGGAGGATTCATTACCCAAAAGGATTCACTGATTTAGAAAGACACGTGAGCAAACACTAGGACATATTTATTAGAAAACTTTTCAGTCTTGGGACATTGATCACTTCTGACAATGAAAATTAAGACGAGGGCATAGTCACTGATAGTCACTGATAGTCATCTGATAGTCACCTGACGTTAGTACAGAAGCGCCAGCCTTCTTGCCTGTGATCCAGAATCTTCACTACTACGGTGCTTTTCACACCAACTCCAAGGCTGAGGGACTGATTGCCTCATCTTTCATATATAGATCTACTGTCTTCAAATTATGCACTAGAATTTGTATTGATAAAGCCACTGGATGGTGAAACGTCTACAATCTTGTCGGTATTGTATAACATTCTTGAAGCACTTATGACATACAGAGGTTGACTAATTGGTTAATTAGTCAGAAACTGCGTCCTGAAACGGGTCTTAATCCTAAGATGAAGATCTCGAAGATATCGATATAATTCAGCGTTCTGTTAAACTGCAAAACATTTTATGCTCAACAACGGGATGAGGCCATCAGGCCCCCCCATCATTGTATCTGGGCCCTGTGTTGGATGGCCGTGTGAATTTGCAAATAAACGCATGGACTCTCATTTTGTCCAACATGCATATGTTAACGAAGGTCTTCACAATAGTTCTGAATGTCTCTTTGTTTTCTTTAGAGTCTATGAGGTCTCATATGTTATCGGTGAAACTTATGATTGTAGACAACATTTGATGACTCAGGGGTAGTATGATATGTCACTCTGTGCTTTCTTTGACTTCAGTGCTCCTCACTGGTGATTGTTATGATGCTAGGGTTGACATGTTGGCTGTAGCTTGCTCTTGCAGCATGGAGAACGTTGGCTGCCGTTGTAGGGTGGAAGATTGAGCAAGAGTATCGGAAGCTGGCTGAGAAAAAGAGCGACCCCATTCCTCGGCTTCCTTCGTTGCCGTTGCTGGGAAAGCGGCCCTGGATTCCACGTTACTGTAGCCTCCTCTGCATGAGGCTGCTGCTCAGTGGTGAGGGTTCCACTTGACAGTGCAGGTTTCAGGCATGACTCTTCTTGCCGCAGTTCGGACATCGAGGTTCCGTAGCTTCACCTCTCTTCAGTTTACTCATGCAGTCATTGGTTGGGTGAGACCCGCTACAGATGACACACATGTCCTTAAACTGACATCGGGCACTGTGGTGGTTACACCTCTGGCTCCTGAAGTATCTCAAAGATTCTGAGTTGTACGTCCTAACCTGGCATTTTCCACAGCAACCGAGATCCAGTTGAGCTGGGAGAGGTCCTCTATGTTGGATCAAGACCTACCTCGTATGTACGTTGCCGTTCATCTTGGCTCGGAGTCGCTTAGCTTTCATATTTTTGTTACTATGGATTGCATCTAGAGGCATGTCAAGTGGATAACGCATTAGTACGCCTTTTTGTTACTCTATGGATTTTAGTTCTGTTAGGACAAGTGATTCGAGGTCGTTCACCTTCTACAGTACTTCATAGGACTCTTGTTTCCGGGAGTGAGAATAAACTCATCTTTCATATTTGGGGCAAGATATCTTCTTTCTCTAGGTAAATTATAGTAAAAAATGGGGTGTCGTGGTGTTCTTTGTTTATCAACCTGAATTAGTTACCTGTAGATGGCATGGCTTACCCGATCTGAGGCAAGGAAACATTGTGTCTTCTCTGTGACTTCGGGGCTCCAGCTACCTGCCAACCTTCTTCATCCAGTATATCAGGGATTGGGATGAACGTTTCTTGATCTATTCCTATCTCACTTGCCTGTTTGGTTTCACTTGCTTCGCTGTCCCAAGAATCCAGTGAGTGGTCTCACAACTTCTTCCTTTAGGAAGCCATGTGCCTCCGGGTGCCTGTCGTTTGGTTCTCGATGTTAAAAAGACAGTATGTATAGGCGGAGAGTGAGGTGTGAGTGATACATGGTGACCTGAAGAATGCCATGTTAGGATGAGGACAGGTAGAAAACGGGATTTTGTAACTCTTGTGTTGTTAGGTAGGTGGTGCTTCGCCTGGTTTAGTATCATGTATGCTAATGTTTCAGAAATTTTATAGTTTCCAGTGTTATGTCCCAGTGTTTGTTCACGTGTCTTTCTGAACCAGTTTATCGATATCTATTACCAAGGTTTATTCCAGAGGCAAGGCTTGTCGATCATTAAATAGTTGAGAGATTTCTCCAGGGATGACAGTATGATAAAAAGGCACAATACCGTGACTGGAACAATACACTGATAACCCGCACATAAAAGATTTAAACTTATGACGATGTTTCGGTTCGACTTGGACCATTAACTAGACCGAAACATTGTCATAAGTTTCATTCTTGTGCGTGGCAATATGATTTTTGTTTTCCCACACAAAAGTGGGAGAGACACACCAAATAATCGCTTTACTCACATTAAGATCAAATTACAATTAAGCAAAAAACATTGAAAGCCACGCATTTGGAACAATCAGGATCATGTTGAAAATGGTATAAAATGCCGACAAATTCATGAGTAAGACACATGAATCTTACACAAAATCATCACCCGCGAATCTACAATTGCCGCCATGGATACAGAAACAGATCAAGCACTGTGAGAGCCAGATGCAGAGCCACTGTTTATGCAATTCGTAGAATATCATGTTTTCTAAGCAGTTGTCATTCCTTTTGAGTTCTACTTAAAGAAACTGTTTAAAAGAGATGGTAAATCCAGTTCTTGTGGACTGGGGAGATCTCTTACCAGAGATCACAAGGTTCGTCAGCAAATTTTTGGCTAGTCTGATCCTCGACACAGTTAAACTGTTCTTTTTTGGTGCATTCGTTTGTGATCTGAAAAAGAAAGAAGGAATGAACTCACTGTTATGAGTAACTATGTTCACCGTACTGTTACTAAAGTGGTGGTCAGAAGTATTCGTACTTGAACCCAACCAACTTAGTTTTGGGGTCCCTCCAGGCAGCGATACAGTGGTTCATACAGCAAGAGCATATATTAACCACCTTGAAGATAATGCAGCATTAAAATTTGACTCCAAGAATACATTTAAACTACTGAAAAGAGACATACTATCAACAGTCATTTTCTTGCCATTTATTTCATCTAAATGCAGCAAGGAGATGACGCTTATGTCTGGAAAACATATTCACATCGTCAGTGGGTGTTCAGTAAGGGGATCCCATCGTAATATTTCTCTTCTGCATAGTAATTAGGGAAATCTAAGACTTGTCAGAGATCTAAACATCTGGTTCCTGGATGATAGTTCACTGGCCGGCCCAGGGAGACTATTAGCAGATGTTTTGGGTTTAAACTGTGTTCACGCAAAATTGCCAGTTCACTAACACTAATAAAATTGGAATTCATGGGCCTGGTGTGAGTGGAGAATGCCTGTTCAGATCAGTTTCAATATTTTATCAGTGGTGAACTCTCCTCAATGGGAGGTTCACATTGATTTTGAACTGTGTAAGTTTTTTTTTTTTTTTATTAAAAAAAATGGATTTCCGTGCAGTAACTGGAGAATGCCTCATTTGATCGATACAAACCAAAAACGTTGGTTCTTCTTAACTACAGCAAAGTTTGGATTAATTCTGGGCTGTGTAGGAGCCGATTTACCAATATTACTGCTAAAATTGGGATTACTGACCCACTGGTTTTCACGCGATTGTGAATGCCTCATCCGATCGACTTCAGACTTTTATCGGAAAACTAATCAGAAAGAAACAAGAAAGTAAATATATGTGTCTACTAAATGTCAGAGAAGTTGAGCAAGATTTTCTTGTCAATATGTCCAAGTGACAAAGAAAGGAGCGGCAGTGTTGCCAGTGAAGAAAAACTTCAAATTCCATCGTGTGTGAGGGAACGGGACTACCTCCCTGGATGCTCCCTGGATGCTGCCTGGATCCTCCCTGGATGCTCCCTGGATCCTCCCTGGATCAGTGCTTACTCGTGCAATATTTGTGAGCTAATTTGTAACGCAAATGGTGGATTATGATTATTTTAGATGAAGATGGAAATAATTACCACTGAGGATAATGAGCATCCACTTCTTTCTCCACTCTGGAGATTAGTACCTGTGTGTGTGTGTGTGTGTGTGTGTGTGTACTCGCCTATTAATACTCACTTGTTTGTGGTTGCTGGGGTCGATACATAGCTCCTGGATCCGTCTCTTCACTGATCGCTACCAGGTCTTCTCTCTCCCTACTCCATGAGCTTTATCATACCTCGGCTTAAAACTATGTATGGTTCCTGCCTCCACTACATCACTTGTGTGTGTGTGTGTGTGATCTACTTTTGTTCATTATCTATCTTACGTAAATTTAATACTTGGTTCTGACAGCTTTGTCTACTTCAGGTGAAATCTAAAACGTGGAAATATTCAATAAAAACATGGTTTTGCTTGTTTTATAATATATAATAACGTTTATCTACGTTTTGGATAGTAAATTTGACAAGTTCATTTAAATCTCCACGATTATGCGTTTTTATTTCTTCTTAATAGTAGTAGTAGTAATAGTAGTAGTAGTGGTAGTAGTAATAGTAGCAGTAGTAGTAGTGGTAGTAGTAATAGTAGCAGTAGTAGTGGTGGTAGTAGTAATAGTAGCAGTAGTGGTTGTAGTAATAGTAGCAGTAGTAGTGGTGGTAGTAGTAATAGTAGCAGTAGTAGTAGTGGTAGTAGTAATAGTAGCAGTAGTAGTAGGATATTCTTAATGTTGACATAAGTGAATATTTAAACATTTCTGCCAAGTTAAGTTGGCTACACAAGCAACACATCCTCTTCTTCTTGGAGCGCCTCTTCTGATACGAATAAAAAATATTTTTCGGACACAAACTGTATTTCATTAACAAATAAAAATCATTTTACTCTGGCTCAAACAATTCAGTAAGAGGATAAACTTTGGAGAAGAAACGTTAAATAACGTTTGGGTCCGTCCTGGACTGATTATCAAATCGTTTAAAAAAATTAGCAAATAGACAGGTAAGCCAGCATAAGGCTTCTGTCAGATAACCAAAAGCAACGAAGATATTCATATGACCAACATACTCAACAGGATATGTTTTCACATTTCTCCTGTCAAGTGAAATACCCAGACCACTTTTACTAGTAAGGTTTTCCAGTACTCCTCCTGGAAAGAAAACTCACAGAAAAATGTCGCTATCGG
>NC_091360.1:9416629-9546629 GCF_038502225.1 Cherax quadricarinatus
GGCGTAGAATTAGGGGGGATATGATCGAGGTGTATAAATGGAAAACAGGAATAAATAAAGGGGATGTAAATAGTGTGCTGAAAATTTCCAGCCAAGACAGGACTCGCAGCAATGGTTTCAAGTTGGAAAAAATCAGATTCAGGAAGGATATAGGAAAGCACTGGTTTGGTAATAGAGTTGTGGATGAGTGGAACAAACTCCCGAGTACAGTTATTGAGGCTAAAACATTGTGTAGTTTTAAAAAATAGGTTAGATAAATACATGAGTGGGTGTGAGTGGGTGTGAGTTGGACCTGACTAGCTTGTGCTGCTGGGTCTGGTACAATGCTCCATCCTTGAGTGGGGATGACCAGACTGGGTGGGTCATTGGGATAATCCGGGGGATGGGTCATTGGTCTAATCCGGGGGGACGACATGGACCTGCTCCGCATGGGTCAGTAGGCCTGTCGCAGTGTTTCTTCTTTATGTTCTTATACCCACAACAGTCTATTTGGGGCATAAAAATTAATAATTCAGTATTTGCCTTACAATCTGAATTCTTTACAATCCTAACAGAATTTAAGTTAACTTATAACTAAGAGTTTGACTCCGTGATTATTACTAATTTTAAAACGCCATTAAATTTGCTAGACTCTCGTGACTCCGACGATTTATTCTAGAAATCTGGAAGAGATTTTTAAAAGCAATACAACCAATTATAATAAGAATTAATGAACGATGCTTATAAGTTCTATCATTGATGTAATTATTCCTGCATGATAATGATCGTAAATTAGTCTAAGTATATTAAAGGAAAAAATGTCGAATATAACTTTAGCCTATATGTTTTAAGAATTAGAAAAATTGTTAGGAATAATGTAAATGAATTGTATTGGAATGTGGCTGGAAGCCTGTGAAGATTATTTACGGATCGATTTGAGATGTTAATAGACTGATGTACTAGGGGGACACACACACACACACACACACACACACACACACACACACACACACACACACACACACACACACACACACACACACACACAGTGTAGTGGGTCACAAGCGCCAGGCTCCGAGAATCTTAGTGCTTTTAGGGCGTGTTTTAGCAGCTAGAAGCAACCAGTGTTAGTGACAACGTCAGTGAACAACCCTACAAGTGATAACCAGTGTATTAGCAAGCATAAATAAAGTGAAGGCGAGAGAAAGCCTGAAATTATACAACAAAATTTCAAAGCGCCAGTCGTTGAGGCCTAGTTGGCACCTGTTGCCACATTGTTACACATATACAAAGTACAAATCGAGTGACTAAAGAGAAAAGACCAAATAGAATTAAGAGAGGGTGGTAACGACAAAATGTGATGTAGCACACAGAGTGAACAAGCTAGCCAGAAAGGGGATATATATATATATACATACATATACATAAATATATATAAGCAGAGGTGGTGGCAGCAGTAGGCCTGAGGGAGTAGCGCCACCATAACAGGCTGGGTGTCATCACAAATAAGTAGTGTACTTACCAAAAGTGAAGTGTAAATTATAAAAGTAGCAGTATACAAGTGATAAGTGTGGTAAATGAGGACTCAAAAGGGCAACGAGTTAAAAATAGCGAAGAAGCCAGCGGCGGAAGGGCGAGGTGCACGAGTCATCGTACAGCAAGCATCGTACAGCAAGCATCGTACATCAGGCATCTGGATGGACGTCCCCTCTGACCAGTAATGTACAAATCACCTGTTTTGTGGTTGGCGGGGAGTCTGAGTGATAGAGCCGGCCCAGCGGTCACTGGTAACTCGATATCTAAACCCTGCTCCAGAGCGATTATCATACACACAACACCTAGCAGTAGTAGGAAGATAAACTTTGTAGGAGTAAGGATTAAGCAGGAGGATTAAGTCGTGGCTAATGGGACTACAGCCCTGACAACAGTTTCGAGAGATAATGGTCTAGGACACAAAGACAGTACAATCTGAGAAGCAAGTACTGGGTACACATGTAGTAAAAGGTATTACATAACTAGGTGAAAGAATGACTTGTTAACACACGCTAGTACTATAATTATTAGAACTACTTTCAGTGTTAATGGTATCTCATTAGTATTACGGATACACAGAAGTGAATTGTATTTCTGGGACATATAAACAACTGACGTGCTCACACACACACACGCACGCGCGCGCGCACACACATACACACTCGGGCCAGGAGATGGGTCTCGACCCCTGAAACCACAACTAGGTGAGTACACACAGCTGATCCTTGGAATTTGACTGCCTCCCCCACAGACCTCTTACCTTTTCCCTCCCTCGCGTTTCTCTCTCTCATAGCCTTCTTCCCTCCTTTCTCCCTCTCTCTCTCTTTCTCTCCCTCTCCCTCTCTTTCTCCCTCTCTCTACCCTTTCTCTCCCCCCTCACATTTCTCTCCCTCCCCCTTGGTCTTATCCCTCACCCCCATACTCTCTCCTCTCTCTCCCTCTTTCTACCCTTTCTCTCTCCTCTCTCTCCCTCTTTCTACCCTCTCTCTCTCTCCCCCACACCCTCTCCCTCCTCTAGCCTTCTGTCTGTGGTAATAAAAAGTAAAAAAAAAAAAAAAAAAAAAAAAAAAAAATGGGTGGCCTTAGAGGACGGAAACCCAGAGATCTGGTGGACGAACCAGGGAGGAAAGACTGGGAGCTAGAGCTCCAAAAAAGGGAGGAAGAGTGGGGAAGGAAGATAGTAGAGCTTGGTAAGAAAATGGAGGAGCGGATAGCTGAAGAGTGCAGGAAGTGGGAAGTACAGGTCTTAGCAGCAGAAGCTAGGATACAGTGCTTAGAAGAGAAACTGCAAAGCCTGAAACAGATTAGAGAGACAAATGACAATTCAGGTGTGACATCAGGAAATTCAAAGTCAGGCGCAGACAAGGGGATGGTAAGCAACAACGGAGACATGCCGAACATGAAGGCCCTATCAGACCCACGTGGGGCCAGGGAAAAGACGACGAGCACACTAAGATCAAACGACAGGTCCGAAGACAATGAAGGTATGCTATATGCAGAGATTCTAACAGCCAACTGCAGTAGCAAGGGGCAGCTGGTCAGGAAAGACAGTCCACTGAGAATAGAAGTTTCAGATATGACAGGGACTGAAGGCAAGAACATGTCAATGGAAGGAAATAAAATGCCTCAGAGGACGCAGATGGAGACTCAGTGGGAGGAGGAAAGGGCGAGGTCAGTTTTTGTGTACGGGCTCCAAGAAGCCAAGGGGGCCAACTTTGAAGAAATAAAACAGGAGGAGAAAAAAATGATTGAAGGCATCATGAAAACAATAGGGGAGGGCAATATGACCCAGGTGACAAATTTTCAGAGAATTGGGTGGTTTGCGAGTGGAAGGATACGGCCTGTCAGAGTAACTTTCAAGGAAGAATCAGTTCGAACCAGGATTCTGCAAGAGAAAGCAAGACTGAGGGACAAAGAGGGGTACCAGAGAGTATACCTCGACCGCGACAGAACACAAGAAGAAAGGACTACACTGAAAGAGAGGGTACAGAGACGCAAGGAGGAACGAGAAGCAATGAAAATGAGCAGGACCCAGACACAGGAGGAAGGGCAAACACACCCCACAGAATCTCCCACCAAAAGACTCCACCCGCGACATTCCCAACGCAACTGAGCAACCTATACTACAACCCACTCACTGTTCCCTCTGCCACCAATCCCCATATCACAAACCTCACCCCAACAGCTGTCCCTTATGGGCATTCTGACCCCACCCCCATCAACACAAACCCCACCTACACCACAGCCCCATATAGGCCCCCACCAAGGCTCTCGCTCCCCCAACCCCAATATTCTTGCATGACCACAATGATAGAAAAGAAGCTAAAGGTTTGGTACACAAACGCGGATGGAATAATGAATAAACATGAGGAGTGGAATGAAAGAATCAGTGAAAAATCCCCAGACATCATAGCAGTCACAGAAACAAAACTCGCTGAGACAATAACAGACACAATCTTCCCAACAGGATATCAGATCCTGAGGAAAGATAGAAGGAGTAGAGGGGGAGGAGGGGTTGCACTGCTCATAAAACACCGATGGGGATTTGAGGAAATGGAAGGCATGGACATGATTGGAGAAAGACTACATTGTAGGTACAATTCAGTCCGGAGAACATAAAGTAGTCATTGGAGTGATGTATAACCCACCACAGAACTGCAGGAGGCCAAGAGAGGAGTACGAAGAAAACAACAGGGTGATGGTGGACACACTGGCTGAGGTGGCAAGAAGAGCTCACTCGAGCAGAGCAAAGTTACTGGTAATGGGCGATTTCAACCACAGGGAGATCGACTGGGAAAACCTGGAGCCACATGGGGTCCCGAAACATGGAGAGCCAAGATGATGGATGTGGTACTTGAAAACCTCATGCATCAACATGTCAGGGACACAACCAGAGAGAGAGGGGAGGATGAGCCAGCAAGACTGGATCTTGTGTTCACCCTGAGCAGTTCAGACATTGAGGACATCACTTATGAGAGGCCCCTTGGAGCTAGCGATCATGTGGTTCTGAGTTTTGACTATATAGTAGAGTTACAAGTGGAGAAGGTAACAGGAACTGAAGGGGACAGGCCAAACTATAAAAGGGGGGACTACACAGGTATGAGAAACTTCCTGCAGGAGGTTCAGTGGGACAGAGAAATGGTAGGAAAATCAGTAAACGAGATGATGGAATATGTGGCAACAAAGTGCAAGGAGGCAGAGGAAAGTTTTGTTCCCAAGGGAAACGGAAATAATAGGAAGACCAAAACGAGTCCTTGGTTTACCCGAAGGTGTAGGGAAGCAAAAACTAAGAGCAACAGAGAATGGAAAAGGTACAGGAGGCATAGGACCCAGGAAAACAAGGAGATTAGTAGAAGAGCCAGAAACGAGTATGCACAGATAAGGAGGGAGGCCCAGCGACAGTATGAAAACGACATAGCATCGAAAGTCAAATCTGACCCGAAACTGCTGTATAGCCACATTAGGAGGAAGACAACAGTCAAGGACCAGGTGATAAGGCTGAGGAAAGAAGGTGGAGAACTCACAAGAAACGATCAAGAGGTATGTGAGGAGCTAAACAAGAGATTTAAGGAAGTATTTACAGTAGAGACAGGAAGGACTCTGGGGGGACAGACCAGACGGGGACACCAGCAAGGAATACACCAACAAGTGTTGGATGACATACATACAGATGAGGAGGAGGTGAAGAAACTGCTAAGGGACATCGATACCTCAAAGGCAATGGGACCAGACAACATCTTCCCGTGGGTCCTTAGAGAGGGAGCAGATATATTGTGCGTGCCACTTACCACAATCTTCAACACATCCCTGGAAACTGGGCAACTACCTGAGGTATGGAAGACGGCAAATGTAGTTCCCATTTTTAAAAAAGGAGACAGAAAAGAGGCACTAAACTATAGACCTGTGTCATTGACGTGTATAGTATGCAAAATTATGGAGAAGATTATCAGGAGGAGAGTGGTGGAGCACCTGGAATGGAACAGGAGTATAAATGCCAACCAGCACGGATTCACGGAAGGCAAATCCTGTGTCACAAACCTTCTGGAGTTTTATGATAAAATAACAGAAGTAAGACAAGAGAGAGAGGGGTGGGTTGATTGCATCTTCTTGGACTGCAAGAAGGCCTTTGACACAGTTCCTCACAAGAGATTAGTGCAGAAGCTAGAGCACCAGGCGCATATAACAGGAAGGGCACT
Organism: Cherax quadricarinatus; assembly: GCF_038502225.1. Lineage (NCBI taxonomy): Eukaryota > Metazoa > Arthropoda > Malacostraca > Decapoda > Parastacidae > Cherax > Cherax quadricarinatus. The sequence goes on from NC_091360.1 coordinate 9,422,338, forward strand.
GCAATGGATCAGAGAATACCTGACAGGGAGGCAACAACGAGTCATGGTACGTAATGATGTATCACAGTGGGCACCTGTGACGAGCGGGGTCCCACAGGGGTCGGTCCTAGGACCAGTGCTATTTTTGGTATATGTGAACGACATGACGGAAGGGTTAGACTCAGAAGTGTCCCTGTTTGCAGATGATGTGAAGTTAATGAGGAGAATTAAATCTGATGAGGACCAGGCAGGACTTCAAAGAGACCTGGACAGACTGGACACCTGGTCCAGCAAATGGCTTCTCGAATTTAATCCTGCCAAATGCAAAGTCATGAAGATGGGGGAGGGGCACAGAAGACCACAGACAGAGTATAGGCTAGGTGGCCAAAGACTGCAAACCTCACTCAAGGAGAAAGATCTTGGGGTGAGCATAACACCGAGCATGTCTCCGGAAGCACACATCAATCAGATAACTGCTGCAGCATATGGGCGCCTGGCAAACCTGAGAACAGCATTCCGATACCTTAGTAAGGAATCATTCAAGACACTGTACACCGTGTATGTCAGGCCCATACTGGAGTATGCAGCACCTGTTTGGAACCCGCACTTGATAAAGCACGTCAAGAAACTAGAGAAAGTACAAAGGTTTGCGACAAGGTTAGTTCCAGAGCTAAGGGGAATGTCCTATGAGGAAAGATTAAGGGAAATCGGCCTGACCACACTGGAGGACAGGAGGGTCAGGGGAGACATGATAACGACATATAAAATACTGCGTGGAATAGACAAGGTGGACAAAGACAGGATGTTCCAGGGAGGGGACACAGAAACAAGAGGCCACAATTGGAAGTTGAAGACACAAATGAGTCAGAGAGATAGTAGGAAGTATTTCTTCAGTCATAGAGTTGTAAGGCAGTGGAATAGCCTAGAAAATGACGTAGTGGAGGCAGGAACCATACACAGTTTTAAGACGAGGTTTGATAAAGCTCATGGAGCGGGGAGAGAGAGGGCCTAGTAGCAACCGGTGAAGAGGCGGGGCCAGGAGCTAGGACTCGACCCCTGCAACCACAAATAGGTGAGTACAAATAGGTGAGTACACACGATACTAGAGGATAGAAGGGATAGGGAGGACATGATAACGACATATAAAATACTGATAGGAATTGACAAAGTGGATAGGGGCAGGATGTTTTAGAGATGGGACACGGCAACAAGGGGTCACAATTGGAAGTTGAAGACTCAAATGAGTCACAGGGACGGTAGCAGTAATGACCACTGAAAAGGCGGGGCCAGGATCTATGAATCGTCCCCTGTAACCACAATTAGGTGAGTACACACACACACACACACACACACACACACACACACACACACACACACACACGACATGACGGAAGGGATAGACTCAGAAGTGTCCCTGTTTGCAGATGACGTGAAGTTAATGAGGAGAATTAAATCAGACGCGGTACAGACAGGTCTACAAAGAGACCTGGACAGGCTGGATGCGTGGTCCAGAAACTGGCTCCTAGAATTTAACCCCGCCAAATGCAAAGCCATGAAGATCGGAGGAGGGCAAAGAAGACCGCAGAGTATAGGCTAGGAGCCGAAAGGCTGCAAACCTCAAGGAGAAAGACCTAGGAGTGAGTATAATACCGAGTACATCGCCAGAAGCACACATTAACCAGATAACTGCTGCGGCATATGGGCGCTTGGCAAACCTGAGAATAGCGTTCCGGTACCTCAGTAAGGAATTGCTCAACACTGTGCACGTCAGGCCCATACTGGAATACACAGCACCAGTTTGGAACCTACACTTGGTCAAAGACATCAAGAAATTAGAGAAAGTGCAAAGGTTTGCAACTAGGCTAGTTCCAGAGCTAAGGGGAATGTCCTATGAAGAAAGGTTAAGGGAAATCGGTCTGGCAACATTGAAGGACAGGAGGGTCAGGGGAGACATGATAACGACATACAAAATACTGCGTGGAATAGACAAGGTGGACAGAGACAGGATGTTCCAGAGATTGGACACAGAAACAAGGGGCCACAATTGGAAGGTGAAGACAGATGAGTCAAAGGGATGTTAGGAAGTATTTCTTCAGTCATAGAGTAGTTAGGAAGTGGAATAGTCTAGCAAGCGATGTAGTGGAGGCAGCAACTATACATAGTTTTAAGACGAGGTATGATAAAGCTCATGGAGCAGGGGGAGAGAGGACCTAGTAGCGGTCGGTGAAGAGGTGGGGCTAGGAGCTGAGTCTCGACCCCTGCAACCACAATTAGGTAAGTACAACTAGGCGAGTACACACATACACACACACACACACACACACACACACACACACACACACACACACACACACACACACACACACACACACACAAACTACATATGGATGTAAAACTTCTCTAAGAAATATCGGAGTCATTATATGTTACAAGGACATCCTTTACTGTTTTCCCTTGCTGGGAGCTCAAGTGATTACCAGGAAGTAGCTGTGCCCCCCACACTCTTACTTTGTAATTACTTCTGGCAAGAGCCACCATTATTCTTGTGGTGGACAAATGCTCTGGTGTGTTTCTTCACGTGTCATGTCTTACAAGTGCTCTGGAGAGTGACATGAAAGTTGAAGTTACCACTGACCCCCACCTTCCATTTTAATTCTAATGCAAGTCTGTATATTTGTATACCATATGATGTAAAGATATTTATAATGTCTTGGGCTTTTCAAATCCCTTTTATGGTATCTGTTATGACTATCACTCACAGGCCAGAGTTAAATTAGCAATATTAATCTCCTATATCAGTGTCCAACTCACTTATCAGTTTTTTCAATCTTCCCTTTTGCCAAGAATCTTTAGTCTGTCTTTTTTTTTTGCATTCTTCCAGTTTTCTCCGAAAATACCTTTTCGAATCTACTAATTAGTTTTTCATATAGCTTTCTTGTGTGTGTGCGCGCGCGCGAAATTTACTCTTTTCGCTATAGATCAATTTCAGTTTTTAATTTTAGTTATTTAGTTCTTAATATTTTTTTTCTCCTTGATTCTCTTGTATACTCGTTACTTTATTCAATCCCTTGTTGTTTACTATTTTTTTTTTTTTGAAGTTTACCATCGATTTATTTTATGATGATGCAAGTTATTTTTTGCCATATTGCAACTCTTTCCCCATGTTGCTACATTTTTCGGAGTTCGAGGTTCTGGATGAGTCATAGGCTCAGTAAGTTCTCAGTACCTTATCGTCCTATGAGGAGTGAATTAGAGATGTATCGGATGTGAAAATTTAGATATTCGCAGATGCGGATGTGCATAAGGATGTCTTATTTTGCGGATGCGGATGTAAGAAACTGTGCGGATGTTCCGCGGATTTGGATGAAGATGCATATATCTGTTCATAGCAAAATGCGGATGCCGGATGCGAATGCTGATGGAAGAAATTTTGCGGATGCTCCGCGGATGCGGATATCCGATACATTTAAGTGAACTCTCCACCACCGCCATCTTCAGCGCAGCTTTCCACAATTTCTGCTTGATGTCCTTCAATACGGCTCTCTCACTATTTTGTTTTGGAACTCTCACGTTCACATAATCTGATTTACATCTTCCATCCTTTAGTATTATTCTTCGTTTTGCAAAAATTTCTCGTCCGTCCGCGCCATTTACTGTAAAGAATACGTTCAGTCTCTCTTTTCCCAGGAACACACGACAAAGACCATAAATGATTGACCATTTAGTCTTCAGGCTTATGGCTGAAAGTAACACAGACTCTCAATGGCCATTACACTTAGTCGCTAACCTATACAAATGAGAGACTGTTAAAAGCATTTGTTCAAATCTTGTGATTTTGGTTTAAATGGCAACGCTCTTCTTGCCGAATAAGGTAAGTGAAAATATGTGTATGAAATAATTTCGCAAAAATCATTCTGAACCTAACGAAAAAATATTTAATTGTGTTTATTAATTTTTTGTAAACTTGTCTAAAATGTATTTAGTTGGATTAGGCTAAATTAAATTACGCTTGTTATAATAAGGTTAGGCAAGTTTTCTAAGGTTTCTTTGATACAAAATTTTTAATTTTTACAATAAACATAAATGAAAAAATATATCTTTAAACATATTAGAGAAAAATTTAGAAAATATTTAAATTTAAATGAGTTCTTGCTAATTGATCAGTTTTACTTATTCGGCACAACATATACATATAACAACGGTCATCTCCTATCGAATGAGGATGACCCGACAACGGAGAAACGCAAGTTTTTCTTTTTACATGCTGTAATTTACACATACATGTGTGTGTGTGTGCCGAATATGTAAAACTGGTCAATTAGCAAGAACTCATTTAAAATTAAGTGCTTTCTAAAATTTTCTCTTATACGTTTAAAGATATATTTTTTTCAGTCATGTTAATGTAAAAAAATTTTTATTTTGCTCCAAACGAATCTTAGAAAACTTACCTAACCTTATTATAACAAGAACAATTTATTTTAGCCTAACCCAACTAAATATATTTCAGATTTGTTTACAATAATTTAATACTAAACAGTGAAATATATTTTTTTCGTTAGGTTCAGAATGATTTTGGCGAAATTATTGCATACACAAATTTTCGCTTGTCCTGTATGGCAAGATGAGCGTTGCTATTTAAGCCAAGATCGCAAGTTCTGCCTATTCGGCACGATATATATATATATGTGTGTGTGTGTGTGTGTGTAATCTAATTGTACTCGCCTAATTGTGGTTGCAGAGGTCGAGAGACTGCTCCTGGCCCAGCCTCTTCACTGATCGCTACTAGGTCCTGTCTCTGCCTCCTGAGCTTCGTCATACCTCGTCTTAAAGCTATGTATGGTTCCTGCCTCCACTACATCATTTGCTAGGCTATTCCACTTCCTGACAACTCTATGACTTTAGAAATACTTCCTAACACCCCTTTGACTCCTCTGGGTCTTCAACTTCCAATTATGACCCCTTGTTTCTGTATTCCCTCTCTGGAACATCCTCTGTCCACCTTGTCTATTTCACGCAGTATTTTGCATGTCGTTATCATGTCTCCCCTAACCCTCCTGTCCTCTGGTGTCGTCAGGCCGAATTCCCTAAACCTTTCTTCGTAGGACATTCCACTTAGCTCTGGAACAAGCATTGTCGCAAACCTTTGCACTTTCTTGACGTGCTTGATCAAGTGTGGGTTCCAAACAGGTGCTGCATACTCCAGTATGGGCCAGACGTACACGGTGTACAGTGTCTTGAACGATTCCTTACTAAGGTATCGGAACGCTATTCTCAGGTTTGCCAGGCGCCCATATGCTGCAGCAGTTATCTGGTTGATGAGTGCTTCCGGAGATGTGCTTGATGTTATACTCACCCCAAGATCTTTCTCCTTGAGCGAGGTTTGCAGTCTTTGGCTACCTATCTTATACTCTGTCTGCGGTCTTCTATGCCCTTCCCCGATCTTTATGACTTTGCATTTGGCGGGGTTAAATTCGAGAAGCCAGGTGCTGGACCAGGTGTTCAGCCTGTCCAGATCTCTTTGAAGTCCTACCTGATCCTCATCTGATTTAATTCTCCTTATTAACTTCAAATCATCTTCGAACAGGGACACTTCCGTGTCTAATCCTTCCATCATGTCATTCACATACTCCAGAAATAATAGCACTGGTCCTAGGACCGACCCCTGTGGGACCCCGCTCGTCACAGTTGCCCACTGTGATACCTCATCACGTACCATGACTCGTTGTTGCCTCCCTGTCAGGTATTCTCTGATCCATTCCAGTGCCATTCCTGTTATACGCGCCTCTGTGTGTGTGTGTGTGTGTGTGTGTGTGTGTGTGTGTGTGTACACGCAATACTATTCTTCCAAATGAGTGGGAAACAGAAACATGAAATTATATGACATAATATTAGGATCGCTAGTCTCTTTCCTGTCTCATAAACAGGTAAGATGACATACATCTTCCTGCTACTACTGCTCACACTTAGATCATGATAGACACACACACAGTTTTGCATGTACAATTTTGTACATACATGTTTATACACGTATCTGTGTTTTCCTCTAATTTCTTAATAGTTTTTGTAATTACAATATTCTTTTATCCCCATGAGGAACCTGGTGAGAATTCTTCCTCCGTGAAAGTATTTTTTTCCGTTTTGTCGGGTCGTCGTACCTTGGTGGGAGACGGCCATTGAGTTAAATATATATACGAGAGAGGGAGGATGCAGGGAGGGGAAGAGAGAAAGGATGCAGGGAGGGGAAGAGAGAGAGAGGATGGAGAGAAAGAGGATGGAGAGTGAGAGAGGAAGAGAAAGTGGGAGAGGGACAGAGAAGGTGGAGAGAAAGAGGGAGAGGGGAAGAGTGCGAGGGGAAGAGGGAGAGAGGAAGAGGGTGAGAGGGAGGATGAGGCAAAGCGAGAGAGGAAGAGGCAAAGAGAGGAAGAAGAGAGAAAGAGAAGATGCTCTCACAGTGACACTCTTGTGTACCACTCTGAAGAGCAGACTTGCTCAGAAAATAACAACAAAAGTGAGGAGCCTCATGAGAGGAGACTTTCCTCTGCCTGGCTGCTCGTCTTACTGATAAAACACCTCCTTATGAGACGACTTGACGGAAAGATTTCATCTTAATAGAAGAATGAAGATGCTGCCTAGTGAACAAATATTTATCTCCTCTGAGGAACCTAGAAAGCTATCATCAATGTCAAAGCAGATTCACAAGGGATCACAAGGGTTTAGCGCAACGATAGCTAGCGCACTAAGCTCACACTCTGTGGTCCGGGGGGCGGGGTTGATCCCGGGTACGGCTGGAAAAACATTAGGACGTGTTTCCTTAAGATACTTGCTGTCCAACGTTCAGCTATCAGTAAAATAGGTACCTGGGTATTAATTGACTGGTGTGGGTCGCATCTGCCCGAAATGCTCTGCATAACAAGGGGCTTTCTATATAGTAGTATGTCATTGATGTCAGCTAGGTCTGTATACCTTGTACATGTACTTGTAGAAATAAAGATTATTATCATTATTATTTAAGGGGTTCGGGGTAACTTACTAGTGAAAAATAAAAAGGGAAAATACCGTAATTGGAAGAATACAGAAAGAACTCGAACTTTAGAAACAGAAATTTATAACGACGTTTCGGTCCTACTTGGACCCTTAACAAGTCACAGGTGACCTACATTTCGGTAGTGGAGTCCTCATCTCAAAAGCTAAAAGACCCTGGTTCGATTCCAGTGTAGTGGGAGACATATCGACGAATCTCTACACCTACTGTTTCTGTTCATCTAGCAGTAAAAAGGTACCCGAGTACCAATCCACTGTTGTGGGTGACATCCTGGGAGGTAGTACCATAAAAGCTGGGCTTTGAAATGAACTATACTAAGAGCTCTTAGGATGCAAATTAAAGCGTAAATATTCAACTTCCGAAGTGACTTAAAGGAATTCGAGAAGCTAAATCATGCAAAAGGCATTTTTTTTTACATTAATGAAGGAGCGCCAAACCCATAGGAGTCATACTGCGCCTGGAGGAATGGGAAGCGTTCAGATTTGATCCAAGGATAGGAAGGGCAGGTTCAGTTCCTTGGCTCAAAAGCTTCTTCATCAATAATCCTCTTTGGAGGGGAACAAAATATAAAGTGTGGCAAGAATATAGCAAAAGTTACTGCTAAGGAATAAATATGACAGGCACAGATGATGTATTTTTCTGTTTTATTATTCATCAGGACAGAGGACAACAATGTTAGGGAAAACCTAGAGGAAAAAAATTTAAGCCGTTGAGGTTTGTGAAGGTGTGTAATGTACGTCTTTGTTTTGTGCAGAATCTTACAGAAACCCGCCTCCCAGGCATCTAAACTTTCTCTGTGTCTTTGTGTCCTGGCGATGGCTGCTTTTGTGAGTGTTGGTGAGTGGTTGTTTGACTCGTGTGTGTGTGTGTGTGTGTGTGTGTGTGTGTGTGTGTGTGTGTGTGTGTGTGTGTGTGTGTGTGTGTGTGTGTGTGTGTGTACACTAACCTATTTGTATTCACCTATTTGTAGTTTCTGTGGTCGAGTCATAGTTTCTGGTCCCGCCTCTTTGCTGGTCGCTACTGGGTCTACTCTCTTCCTGCTCCGAGCATTATCGTATCTCTTCTTAAACCTATGTATGGATCCTGCCTCCACTACATCTCTCCAGATTGTTCCGTTTCCTGACAATTCTATGACTGAAGAAATACTTCCTAACATCCCTGTGACTCATCTGAGTTTTCATCTTCCAGCTGTGACCCCTTGTTGCTGTGTCCCATCTCTGAAACACCTTGTCACTATCCAACTTGTCAATAATTCTCAGTGTCTTGAATGTCGTTATCATGTCCCCCCTATCCCTCCTGTCTTCCAGTGTCGTCAGGTTGACTATCCTTAACCTCGCACGACATACCCCATAGCTCCGGGAATAGTCTTGTTGTAAACCCTTGCGCTTTCTCTAATTTCTAAACATGCTTGACCAGGTGTGGGTTCCATACTTGTGCTGCATATTCCAATATGGGCCTGACGTATACGGTGTATAGAGTCCTGAGCGATTCCTTACTGAGGTATCAGAACGTTATTCTTAGGTTTGCCAGGCGCTCATATGCTTTAGCAGTTATTTGGTTGACGTGCGCCTCAGGAGACGTGCTCGATATTATACTCATCCATAGATCATTTACCTTGAGTGAGATTTTCAGTCTTTGATCCCCTAGCCTGTACTCCGTCTGCGGTCTTCTTCGACCTTCCCAATCTTCATGACTTTGCACTCGGTGGGGTTAAACTCCAGGAACCAGTTGCTGGATCAGGCCTGCAGTCTGTCCAGATCCCTTTGTAGTCCTACCTGATCCTCATCCAGTTGAATTCTTCGCATTAGATTCACATCGTCTGCAAACAGGGACATCTCTGACATTACCCCTTTCGTCACGCCATTCACATGTATCAGAAATAGCATCGGCCCTAGGACTGACCCCTGTGGAACTCCGCTCGTCACAGGCGCTCACTCTTGACGCCTTATCACATATTATCACTCGTTGTTTCCTTGTCAGGTATTCTCTGATCCACTGCAATACCTTTTCTATTATTCCTGCCTGTTCCTCTAGTTTTGGCACTAATCTCTTGTGTGGAATGTGTCTGACTCCTCCTTACATTCCAAGAAAATGTAGTCTACCCACCCCACTCTCTCCTGTCTTGCTTCTGTTACCTTGTCGTAAACTCCAGCAACTTTGTAACAAGATTTCCCTTCCCTGAAACCGTGCTAGTTATCATGTATAAGCTCATTCCTTTCTAGGTGTTCCACCACTTCTGATAATCTTCTCCATAACTTTGCATACGGTACATGTAAATGCCGCTGATCGGTAGCTTAATGCTTTGTGCCTTCTTTCCTAAAATCTGGGACTACATTTGGTGTCCTCAACACCTCAGGTAGCTGCACTGTTTCGACAGATGTATTAAAGATTGTTGTTAGTGGAACTCACAGAACCTCTGCTCCCTGTCTCAGAACCCATGGAGAGATGTCCTGTCTCACTTTGAGGTATCTAGTTCACTTAACAGCCTCTTCACCTCCTCGGTTGTCTGTATTGTGTCCGCACTTGTTTGTGAACTCCACCAATCCGGCTTTCTGAAGTTCTGTCTGTTTCCACTGAAAATGCTTCCTTAAATCTCGTGTTGAGCTTTCACATAGTTCTTGGTCGTTTCTTGTGATCTCTTCTCCTTCCTTCCTCAGCCTGATTGCATGGTTCTTGACTGTTGTTTTCCTCCTGATGTCACTAAAATAGTTCTGGGTCAGATTTGGCTTTCGATGTTGTGTCAATCTCGTATTGTCGCTGGGCATGTCTCCTTATCTGTGCATATTCTTTTCTGGCTCTTCGGCTGTTCCTATTTTCCCCGAGTCCTTTGTCTTCTACACTTTTTCCATTCTCTAGTGCACTTAGTTTAGGTTTCTCCACACCTTTGGGTAAACCAAGGGCTCGTCCTGGTCTTTCCATTGTTTCTGTTGCCCTTGGGTACGAACCTCTCCTCTGCCTCTTTGCATTTTGTCACATATGCCGTCATTTCATTTACTGATTTTCCTCCCAGTTCTTTTTCCCACTGAATCTCTCATGCAGAAAATTTCTCATACCTGTGTAGCCCCCTCTTTTGTAGTTTGGCTTCTCTCTCCACTTGTAACTCTACTATGAATTCGAAGCTCTGGACCATGTGATCACTAGGTCCGAGGGGCATTTCATGTATGATATCCTCAATGTCTGAACTACTTGGGGTGAATATGGAGTCCAGTCTTGCTGGTTCATCCTCTCCTCTCTCTCTGGTAGTGCCCCTAACATGTTGATGCATGAGATTTTCCATTAACACCTCCATCATCTTAGCTCTCCATGTTTCTAATCCCTCATCTGGTTCCACGTTTTTCCAGTCTCCTTGTGACTGAAATCACCCACAGCAAGTAACTTTGACCTGGCCATATTAGCCCTTCTGACCATCTAAGCTAGTGTATCAATCATTGCTCTGTTGCTGTGTGTGTGTGTGTGTGTGTGTGTGTGTGTGTGTGTGTGTGTGTGTGTGTATGTGTGTGTGTGTGTGTGTGTATGTGTGTGTGTGTATGTGTGTGTGTGTGTGTGTGTGTGTGTGTTTGTGTGTGTGTGTGTGTGTGTGTGTGTGTGTGTGTGTGTGTTTGTGTGTGTGTGTGTGTGTGTGTGTATTTATTTCAGAGTGCTTTGCATTATTATTATTATTATAATCAAGGGGGAAGCGCTAAACCCGGAGGATTATACAGCGCCTGGGGGGGGGGATGTGGAAGGCATTCAGGCTTAATTCGGGGAACTGGAGCACAGATCCAATTCCCTAAATCAAGAGCCCCTCACCAACATCAAAGAGTGCTTTGCAACTTTACTCTTTTCACAACTACTCTCGAAATTGTGTGTGGAGTTTGCTTCCACATCATCTTTATCACCCTAGACTTGTGAAGCATAGCTTAAAATCCATCTGGCTCATTTGTGCGTCTAGCTTTCATCTTCGTCCCTTTATCCCTATCCCATCTGTCAGTTCATCTGAGCATCATACGTCGAGATCGTGTCACCTTTATAAATATGAATACGAAATGCCAACACGTAAGGTAATATAAAAAACACTTAAAGCAGTGTGCTTTCTAGTTACTTGAAAAATAGCTAATCTTTGAGCAAAACATCGTTTAATAAAGGTTTACTCTGAAATTCATTGGCGTTTCCTCTCAATGATTAGGAAACGAGAAAATGAGGAAACAAGGACACAAATGGCAGTTAAGGATGTCAGGAAATATTGATTCAGCCAGAGTGAAGTCAGAAAGGGAAATGACCTTTATAACGAACTTTTAAAAACCGACTATATGCACAGTTTTAAGGATATAAGTTGAAGATTATTATAATCATAACTAAGCCCTAAACCCATAAGGGTGAAGACGATGAAGAGAATTTCTTTCCATGATATACTGGAAGAGCAATGCATACCTTCACGAAACTGGAAAAATTTTAGTTTTCACACACGGGAACAAAGTGTATACATATAAAATTTACGTTCCACTCCCGACGTCACAAGACGAGTCGTGAGATAAAGAAAGCACTGTGTGTTGTGTGGAATATTAGACAAGCTTCGTAGATCATAGATTTAACAAGTTCTCATTCAGTCACATACACAATTTACGTCATCAACAAGTGGTAGCATGTACCTAGCACAGGTCAGTATTTATACTGCCCTGCTCCTCTATTTTGACGTTCTAATTCGTCAGATCGAAGTAGCACTTCCTAGTATGGGCTAGTAGACCTACTGTAGTGCCCTTCTATTCTTTTTTTTTTTAGTGGAGAATAAGTAGCACCTGCCCAGCAAGAGTTATTAGACCTACTTAAGAAGTGCTCTATATTTTAAATAGATGGTTACAAGTAACACTTGCCTAATGTGGTTTAAATCTATTGTTGCACTTTTCTCTTGTGTTTTTACGTTTACTTTAAAAGTAAAAATGTTTACAGCATCGTCTCAGAGCTTATGGCATGTGTTATCCAAGCTTCAGATGATGAAATACAAAATTATAAAAAGAGTGGTTCATTCACAAGCTGATTTAGTCTCCTGTAATTTTTGTTTACCAGATTATACTCCAAAATCTAATCTGTAAATACATAGTTCTACCTTATAATGTAAAACTAAAAAAAAGTAGATGAATTTCAGTCTCCCCACTAACCGACAGAGGTCTCCCTTGTATCTTAAAACCTCAACACACTGTATATCAACATGCGTGAAGTACAGAGCGGTGTACTCCTTCAAGAACATAAGAGATAGAGCTGTAACTCAACCTCCCCATCCCCCACCCTCAAAGGTCCAAGAGCTGGAGTCCAACACCCCAAGCATTTTAATTCAACACAAGAAGTATAGCGACTGCAGTTTAGCACTCAAATGGCTCAAGAACTGTAGATCAACACATTCAAGAAGAGCAGGAGCTGGATCTCCTCCCTAGCAAACACTGTCAAGATGTATTACCGAGCAGATCTATTGTCATTAACTCATTACATATTAGAGTAGTTGCTTCCTCATTCCAGATGAAGTGCTCGAACCTCTTTAAATAATTTGAATAAGCTTAATTTTCTGAAAAAGTGAGCAGCGAAATGTTGTCTGATAATAGCGAGTTGTAGGCAAGTTTCAGTTCACCCAAAAGAATACATTGAAAGACGATGGTATGCAAGCCTTCCATGAGGTCAAGGTGTTTTCCTGACTGATATGATGTTGAGAGTTTGTTAAACCCAAAACATGGAGAGAGAAAAAAAAAAAAAAGTGCTTACAAAGAAGGAAACTGGATTTTCTGTTCCACAGTGGGTCTGCTGACTCCGGAACACATTTTGCCTCTCTCAAAAGCTCCTTTAAATTACTACAAAAACTGTCTTCCACTAGATAAATTCATATACCTACCAGCCCAGCTAGTTACCAGGAACGGATAACTATTTAAACGGAGTCAATGTAGACAATCCCTAGATCCTGGATACAATTCCAGCTCGCTTTTCCTGACGTATTTGTGTATATCTGCAGCTTGCAGCTATCCTATTCTGTACGAGTATTACATGGCAGGAACAAAATATACTCATGTTTCATATTCTCCCACACAAGGACTATTTCACATATGAGGTAATAAAATCTAACATATCACAGAAAGGGTGGAGATCAAATCCAGGGCAGATGAGTTTTAAAACTCACTTGCCACGGGTTCGATCCCCCCCCCCGTTCTGTGGCTTGTTCGTGATCGTGTTATTAGGATTTTGTGAGTCAGGACATCGGCAGACATTTCACTATGGGTTCAGAGGCTACGTCAGCTACGAAGGTTTTATTCCAGCAGACCTGGAGGAACACTTACGTGGGCAATACTATCCCTTAGGCCGGCCTGAAGGGCACTTGAACCCATGAGATTATTATCGTGCAAAAATATGAGCATATATACATTCAAAAATTTGTATATACATAATAGAGCTTTCGGAGAACACGTCTTATGAACCACCTCCATAAACTAGTCATTGAAACGGGACGGAGTCTTTTACAGGATGTTATGGCGGAGAGGATCGATGAACCACTCTCGGCTCCACTGTAGACTCCAAACCTCACACCACCGGCTGGAATGTTTACGACCACGCTAAAGTTAGGCAATTCAACAATGCTGCACGAGTGATGTAATGATTTAGCAGACCACATGAAAAATTACTGCAATGAAAAACTATAGGAAAAACATGCAGTTGAACCATAAGGATATCCTGGAAAGGACATAACTTGCTGCTACAGCTATACAGGAGAGCAGTGACACTGGGTTGAGACACAGAGAAAGGGGCAGGCGAATGGCAAGCTGGCCTTGTTTATCAGCAAGTTTGAGAGTAAAGTAAAAGGACACAAGTGCAACTAATGTGACATTTATTGTGGCAACGTTTCGCTCTCCAGGAGCTTTATCAAGCCATTACAAACAATACATGGACACAGAGGGTATATAAAGGCTCTGAGAGGTGCAATTCTCAATTCTCCACGCATCAACACCGCTCCCAACAAAGTTATAATTCTTCCCAACAGCCAGGTTGCACTAAACGTCTCAAAAGTACTTTCACAAGCTAACACCAGAGTCGCCATCGCTTCTAGCACTTCAATAAAGGATCTAACCAGGACAAAACCCAAGCACCCCGAACCAGTCAATGCAGGAGTTTACACTATACCCTGTGGAGGCTGTGACAAGATCTACGTAGGTGAAACAGCAAGAAACCTCGACACCCGCCTCAATGAACACATTTACTCATGTATGAACGACAACTTAAACAACGCCTGTGTACAACACCGAAATTCCACCAATCATCTCATGAAATTCAGAGACGCCCAATTAGTGATCAAAGAAACTAATTTCCGCAGACGCAAGTGCCTTGAATCAGCACTGATCGCTGTTTCGAATACAATTAAACAAAACAACGGCAGCTTCACCATCGCCGAAGTCTTAGCAAGAATCCTCCTGAAAACAGTAAACCCTGCCATCACATAGTCTCTCCTGTTATACTACACAAGCACATTACAGAGTGAACACTGAAAAAAAAAAAAAAAAAAAACTTGCCTCTTTCCAGTCTATATTTGTCCAACCTATTTTTATGTTACCCAAGTAATAGCTTTTATATCCTTTTACTCATGTACGATTTAATTGCTCTTCCTTATTGTATTATTTTTGTTACTACTACTACTACTTCTACCACTAGTGAACATCGAAATGTTACCTCACTAGTATTGCACCTCACTCAGAGCCTTTATATACCCTCTGTGTCCATGTATTGTTTGTAATGGCTTGATAAAGCTCCTGGAGAGCGAAACGTTGCCACAATAAATGTCACATTAGTTGCACTTGTGTCCTTTTACTTTACATATTGTCGGTAATTCTACCAACTTTATTACAAGTTTGAGAGTGCCTTCTAGTAGGGTATATGCACTGTTCTTTTAGGGATAACTATCTTGGCAGGCACAGCTTCACGCGTTTATAAGAGAGGAGACAAACTCAAAGTTCTCTGACTTTAAACTATTCCTGTAAGGGTAAGGCAGAGCGTTTTCTGGTAGGGCTGTGACTCAGAAATTGTGATAGTTTAAAACAAAACACAACCAGACTTACCGAATATCTTGCGTCTGAAATGTCCCTCGATGAGCTTACAATTACACTTACCTGCAAGGGTAAGCCAACAAAGAAAATGAATTAAACTACATGTTTGCCATCACATCACTGTAGGTTCGTCAGACAATTTTTAATGAAGACTTCATTTATAATTTAAGACAAAAGTCCATATGATTTGTTGTAGTTGAAGTGACACTTTGGAAGTCGTTGGGTATATGGCCATAGGTGCAAATAAACATTTTATTGAGGCTTGACAGAGCTCCTAGAGAGTGAAACGTTGCCACGATAAAATGTCACACTAGTTAGATCTGTGTCCACTTACCTAACATTCTGTCCGTAATTCTACCATTATTACACTTTGGAAGTTATTTACCTTATGGTGGAAGACCAGAGATAGTCGACTCTTGGAGCAACTTAGATAGCCAGTACAGTTTTATCCTGCAAAGAGTGAGGCGACGGGTCAACATATTGCCAGATAAAGTATGATAGTTTGCTCATAATTTTATACACACAGATTTACAATTTATACTTGTAAGATATAAGCAGTGAAATCTCGGGGACTGCTCAAGGCAAGGAAAGAGTAAACATTATGCGGTTTATTTGTGCAAGAGTTGAGGTCTAAAGATTAAAATTCCCAGAGGGATTTAGAATGAAGAAAGTCAGGAGACAAGTGGGGCTCACGAGAGGCCAGAACAGAGCAATATTCTATTGCATTTACTACTTGAAATGGTAGGAAAAAGGACACAAGTGCAACTAATGTGACATTTTATTGAGGGAACGTTGCGCTCTCCAGGAATTTTGTCAAGATAGTAGTTGCACTTGTGTCCTTTTACCTAACATTGTAGGTAATTCTACCAGCATTATTACGACTTTAAATGGATCCGTTAATTCCGCACCAGTAATGTCAAGGACTGGAGTTGATCCTGGCGAGTACTTAGGTTAGGTAAGATTTGTCAGGAAACAGGACAAGCGTTTCTTAACGCGGGTCTTAGTCGGATGATAACCCGCAGCTAAAACTTTCGATCTGACAAAGGCCTTCCTCCAGCTTACTGGTCCACCCCTCTAAATTTTTTTATAAATCTAACCATTAAATATTTGATATATATCTTAGGCGAGTATTTGCTTGCTAAATACCGCAACTTTTTCCACGTTGCGCTAACGGAAGTGGCATTTAAAAGAGAAACTTACAAAACATTAACCTCGCTGGGCTCTTTCTGTGGCACGTCTGGCATGTGCTCTCTCTTGTTTGAAATTTAAATACCAGGCACTAGTGTGAACATATCGATACTGACTCAATGCAGCATATTGGAGTCCGATGGTTATATCAGAATCTAGTGACCACCAGCTTTCGCTTGTTTGATTAAACTTTTTGAGGGTCGTGTGATAGCGACTCGGGGAGCTGAAAGAAAAGACGTAACAAATGATTGTAATAACTCATTAATGGAGGAGGAATCTGTGGCAAGAGAAAGTGTACCGAGTAAAAAATGAATCCAATTCTAAGTTCAAATTGCCACCGAGTGTGGCAACAAAAACTAGTGTAGGAATGGAAGCAAAAAATTATGTTGAAGTGGTCGCTATCACGGAGATTATGAGCCACAGTATAAAGTTCAGTGCTGCGGAAGATGAGCAATATGAGAGATCAATACGTGAAGCAGGAAAAGTTTTGACGATCTACTTAGGTCGAAGTCCCAGTATTTAGGACACACAAAAACAGGAATAAAAACAGAGTCCAATTAATCACTACGAAAGTCACAGTGACATCCATACCAAGAAAATGACAATTAAAATATCCTAAAAGAAAACTGGATGAGGAAAAACTATGAATCACAAGAATCTAAAGATTAAGGGATGAGGATTATTAGTGTTATTTTTATTATGACACTCGTAGGGCAGCGCTAAATCCCTAGGGAGCATACAGCGCCTGTGGAATGGGATTCCTCCCTCGAAGGGCACGGAATATATTGTCCAAATGGAGGAAAATATAAAGAGAAGACTGTACCACTTACATAAAACAGCGACCGCAGTATAGTGGAGTTTAATAATAATAATAATAAATAATAACCATAAATAATAATAATAGTAATTTTATTTACTACAAGTATATGTACAGGGTATACAGTCCTAGTTGACATCAATGATATACTACTATATAAAAAGCTGTTTGTTATGCAGAGCATTTCGGGTAAATTAGGTCAGTTTTGTCCCAGGATGCGACACACACCAGTCAACTAACTCCCAGGTACCTATTATTACTGATGGGTGAACGGTGTAAAGAAACAACCTGTGTTTCTACACTCGCTGGGAATCGAACCCAGACACTCACCGTGTGAAACGGAAGCTTTAGCCACCAGGCCACGGTCTAACATACGGAGAATTAGTACACACAAAAGTGCACTTTAATTACAGGAGACATCAAAGTGTGGATGAACAGACTGTAGAAGAATGTAACAAGAGATATGAAAGCCAATAAAGTCAAATGATTTCCGCTGCATCTTCTAATATTCCATCATATAAAACAAACAATAACAAGAGTTGAATAAATTATGCGAGAGGAGAGTTAATAAAACAGATTCTGGTGGTAGTGGGTAAGAGGTCGCTAAAGACGTACAGTGCATGACCCGCTAAAAAAGAATTAGTAGGCTGTGAGGAGGCAGTAGAGAAGTGGAAGGAGTTACATATAGGTGGAGAAGACTGTTACAATAGGCTTGAAAATGTGACATTTAATGGGTCAGTAGGCCTACTGCAGTGTTTCTCCATTCCTACATTCTTATCTCAGGTAGGGGTCGAGTGTTCGGGATCTTTAACCCAGTTAAGATTACTAGGTCGATGATCAGACTTGGTGCATTAATCAGAAGCATTAGGCTGTGTGGGAAGTACAAGATATGGACTTTTGGAGATTAACGGTGTTGATTGCTGTGGACAGTAATGGGACATTATAAGTAGTATTCAACACTTACGGGGCTGAAGAGGATCCAGAACATTCACTGGAAAGAGGGAATGAAGAATTTTTAGAAGAAACTATAGCTGTACAAGAGGTGCGAGCAGAACTGATGCAATGAATTTTCTCTTTTTAAAAGCCGGTTTTGTGTGGTTGTTCGGTTGGGGGTCGTTTGGTCGTGTTTCTTTGGTGGTGGTGGTGGTGGTGGTGGTTGTCGTCGTCACTGTAATCGTTGATATATTTTTTTTCTTCGTTTAGTAGTTATTTTCTGCCGTCACATTCAAGGGAGAGCTCTAAACCCATAAGGCTTATACAGTGCCTGAGAATTGGAGGGCACAGAGGTTCAATTTAAAAAAAAAATAAAAGGAATTTCAGTGCAATTCGTTTGATGAGGCGTCGTG
Source organism: Cherax quadricarinatus (assembly GCF_038502225.1). Lineage (NCBI taxonomy): Eukaryota > Metazoa > Arthropoda > Malacostraca > Decapoda > Parastacidae > Cherax > Cherax quadricarinatus. The sequence continues at coordinate 9,440,761 of NC_091360.1, forward strand.
TACAAGCATCCCTGCCTTGGATACATGTATTAAGGCCGTCAACACCCATGATCCTTGTTGACCACCTTGTCGCATAATAGTTAACGAAGTTTTAAGTCTACTACGCTTAGAGTCAATTAGACTACGTAACACTTTATCACTGCCAGACAAGTATAACTGAATCCTTAAAATACGGCACTGAACACATGCTCCTCTACTGAGAGGTCTGAATACCTCATCTTCTACCTCTTCAGTCATTTGTATTGTATAAAGCTACTAGTTGGTGAAACGTCTATAGAATAAAAATACCCAGATGTTTCACATCAGGTATTAAATTAAACTCTCAGAATATATATGCTAAGAAACGTACAAATGTCAGTGCATAAATTCTTACACAAAAGTACAAGTATACATCTCCACTTACCTTTTACTTTATTTTCTTCATTCCATCTAGATATATCACTGACACTTTCCACGTAATATTTGTCACTGTCACACGCGTCATCACTCAACCTTCACTAGAGCTCAAATGAGCCCTGGCGCTGAGAGGCAACTCGACTCCGTCTGAATGAAGAAACTCAATGCAATCTTCACCTCTGCTCATATGAGCCACGGTTCGTTGGTTGGTTAATTGGGATTAGGGTCTACACGACGGTAACCTGAACACCACTAGTCGAGAATACTTTAATCTCTTAAATAGAGATTAAAGTAAACTCTCAAAGTATATACAGTATACACTCTCAGAGACATACATGTCTCGGTAAATATATCCAGTGGGACTTCACTTAAGGTTGTTCGGCTGTAAGTGAAGCATCTCGAAAAAAAATACTCGAAAACTCACTTTTATCCCTTGGAAAGCGTTTTCTCTTTGTTTATACAAGTCCCTTATTGTTAATATAAATTATCTGACCTGTTTACTTATTTAGTATATATGTATATAAGAGGTTTCTTGTTTATATTATTAATAAACCAACATAATTGAGTAAATTTACTTGGGTTGTCTGTGCTTCATGAGGTGAAGACACTGGGCTGGTAGCTCAGCTGTCTTATACTGAAACTACAGGTCAGTGAAACGAGTTTTGACTGATTTGCTTAGTATCAGAAGCTCGACCCTCCATTCGCTGAACTTTTATTGTCGACTCGATGTAAAGATTTCGGAACTACGTGTAATGAGGCCAAACAATGAATTATAAGTTATGAATGAGCAGAGGTGATGCTGTGAGTGTACACCAGTCTGCTACATGATTTATTTAGCACACCTCTTTCAAGAAATGAGGAATTTCATAGGCTCAAAGGTGTTTATCTCTCACAACAAATATACTGAGAAGTGCGTATCTCCTTGAGTATATACGCCATATAATTGTGTATCACTAAGAGTATATACGCTAGGAAGAGTACATAGAGTATATATGATAAGCAGTATATATCTCTCAGAGTAAATATATTAAATGGTGTTTATCTGTCAGAGTACATGCACTGAGAAATGTATCTCAGAGTATGAAATATGTGTCTCTCAGAGTATATACGGTAAGAAGTGAGCGTCTCTCAGAGTATATACGGTAAGAAGTGAGCGTCTCTCAGAGTATATACGGTAAGAAGTGAGCGTCTCTCAGAGTATATACGGTAAGAAGTGAGCGTCTCTCAGAGTATATACGGTAAGAAGTGAGCGTCTCTCAGAGTATATACGGTAAGAAGTCAGCGTCTCTCAGAGTTTATAAGCAAAGAGATGTGCATCTTTCAGAGTATATATACCGAGAGCTTATTTTAATCCCTATATTAAGTATTAAAGTTGACTTGACTAGTGGTGTACTGGCGTAATGATCTAAATGACTCTCGTGTATTCTGTAGGCTTTCAACCTGATAAACCAACTCAAAGGAAGGCAGAGGGAGGAAGTGGGGGGGGGGATGCATCGAAGCCGCAGAAATGTTCTAGATCAAAGGAACTAGAGCTACCCACCCTTTCATTCGATCGACACTAATTACCTCCAATTACGCAAGAGCTCAGCGTTTCCAGTGATAATAATATTCTGTAATACAAAAGTGTCTTGGGACTTCGTTGATGACTGGAGAACATTATAACACACTGGTGACTCAATATTAAACAAGCATCATTATGTTAATGGCATGCAAGACCGACAGGAGGATGAACTAGACACATGTGTTGCAGGAGAACACGTAATATGCAAACACAACACACAAATGTACATTTGAGGTGACCAAGGTCTCAGGACCGAAACTTTTCTAATAAACATATCCTACGTAGTTTGCATTTTGCCTTTTTGCACGGCTTGTCAATATCACATGTCTGTGTCCACATGGGCATCACCTGGATATTTTTTATTGACGAGGCTTGTAGCCTGCGCAACTGGTATTTTAAATATTTAAAAACAACTATAAATTGTATGTTGGAGAAAGAGAGAGAGAGAGAGAGAGAGAGAGAGAGAGAGAGAGAGAGAGAGAGAGAAAGAGAGAGAGAGAGAGAAAGAGAAAGAGAGAAGCGGGCGAAGAAGTGGAGGTAATTTTATGACAGTAATTCCCTTAAAAATGTAATCTTAAAGTGTTCGGTGTCTTCGCCTTGACAAAAGGTCCTCGGACCCTTAACAATGATCTAGCTAAAAACAGAGACATGAAGACTGAGACATATTTGAGTCAGAGGGTGCAGTAACTGGTGACAGCGCACTATGTGGACGGGACCCACTGTGAAAGTAGATCTTGCCCATGAGTTGGGCCTACTTTTGGACCAACTTATGCGCCTCAGAATGATTCACTAACACAGAGTTAAAGCAAAGCAGAAGAGGTGTTTTCGAGTTATAACACAGGAACCACGAAGGAACAAAATTACGACCACTAGATGTATCCCCTTTTGGTGATATCTAATAACTGGCGAGCGTCAAAATAAGGCCAATACTGTGGTATACAAAGCCATTAACAGATTAGCAATTAAAACTAAAGATAAGTGGAAACAGATCTATTCACTTATGGCGTCTTTACCGAAGACGTATCAGTCCTGGGACTTTGATCATTTCAAAGTCCTATGTGATTGTATTCGTGCCTATTTATCTCAAGCTGTCGGCAGTCACTTGCCTTCTTACCACAAATTATCAGACACAAAACTAAACCCATGACCATTGTTGATGAAGAAGACATCTGCAACACTCGGGCATCCTTATTGTTTGCCAGAAAGATAGCCAAGTTAGTAATAATGGTAGAGCGAAATGTTGCCTCAATAACAGGAATGTTGTAATAAAGTTGGTAGAATTACCGACAATATGTAAAGTAAAAGGACACAAGTGCAACTAATGTGACATTTATTGTGGCAACGTTTCGCTCTCCAGGAGCTTTATCAAGCCATTACAAACAATACATGGACACAGAGGGTATATAAAGGCTCTGAGTGAGGTGCAATACAGGAATGTTTAAAAAAACTGTATTCTTTATTCGTTACTATCATTATTTGAAAAAATGTAAAAAAAAAATAAATAGAAATGGAAAGAACGTGTGTATGAACATAAAAGAAATGTTAGAGCAGCAAAAGAGAATATTATTGCATGTAATAAACGTTTGTAATGTATAACGAATATCATAATATAGATTTATGAAACTGCAAACTAGTGATTCAGTTTGATAATTATATTGATAGACAATTTGCTGCTGCATATAACCGTATTTTGTCAGTTTCAAACATTAATTTGAGTTCTGGGCAATTTAATTTTAGGGTGATTATTTGGGTCAGAGTAAGTGGAAATTTCATTAACAATTGATATGTCAGGTCACATTTTTGATAATAAGTCAACCTTCGACGTCCGGTCACTCTTGGAGGTCAGGTCAGTCTTAGATGTGTAATCAGTGTTGGATGTTAAGTCACTCTTGGAGGTCAGGCCTCTGTTAGATGCTAAGTCACTTATACCTCCTACCCATTAAAATGTGTTAGTACCACTATACTCTAGTATATTCCTCTATCTGCCTACATAAACTTCTCCCTTACCACAGTTGCCTCCATACATCATATATCACAGCCATTATTAGAACAAATTAAACCCAATGTCATTGTACCTTCTCACATAGTCTCAAACATTGCAGAGAGGAGGAGGATGGAGGAAGAGATGTCATGATTGAGAGCAATGTGTAGTGTGGATGTAATACTGAGAATTAGAAACATAGATATTAGAAGATGGTGTGGGGGAAATTAGAAGACGGTGTGGGGTTCAAAGAGGGTCGAGGAGGGGCTCTTGTGGTGGTTTAAGTATTTAGAGAGCACATATTGCAACAACCTAAATATAGCATTAGAATTGGACAAGAGTCTATTGCTGTTTGTTCATGTGAGAGATTTTAACCATCCAATTGATATTCAAAAAGCCGAGAAAGTTGTACCAAGCAGGTCCATGTTGAGAGAAATATAATAGAATCAAGCTTAATAAGAAATAGTTTTGAATTTAATATGAATATTGATTTAGGATTATACAAATTAGATTTCATTTATAATTAATAAAATCTGGGAATTATTTAAGATATGTTCGACAAATTTAAAATTATAAAATTTGGGAAAAATATAAGCTATGTTTAACAGGTTTTTGACTATCTCACCCGCATCATCGTCAAGGGACGGGTGAGGTGTCGTATGTTGACCGCAATGTGTAATCTTGCCCTTATATGCTGTCTGCTGTTATGTTATTTTTGCAGTTCCTTGATAATGTGAGAAATCACAAAAGTGCTTGGAAGTTTACATATATATATATATATATATATATATATATATATATATATATATATATATATATATATATATATATATATATATATATATATATATATATATGTCGTGACGAATATGTAAAACTGGTCAATTAGCAAGAACTCATTTAAAATTATGTCCTTTCTAAAATTTTCTCTTATACGTTTAAAGATATATTTTTTTCATTAATGTTAATATATTTTTTTTTTAAATTTGCACCAAAAGAAACTTAGAAAACTTACCTAACCTTGTTATAACAGAACAATTTATTTTAGCCTAACCCAACTAAATATATTTTAGATTTGTTTACAGTAATTTAATACTAAACAAACACAATGAAATATATTTTTTTCGTTAGGTTCAGAATGATTTTGGCGAAATTATTGCATACACAAATTTTCGCTTGTATTATATGGCAAGATGAGCGTTGCTATTTAAGCCAAGATCGCAAGTTCTGCCTTTTCGGCACGACATATATATATATATATATATATATATATATATATATATATATATATATATATATATATATATATATATATATATATATATATATATTTTATTATTATTATTATCACACTGGCCGATTCCCACCAAGGCAGGGTGGCCCAAAAAAGAAAAACTTTCACCATCATTCACTCCATCACTGTCTTGCCAGAAGGGTGCTTTACACTACAGTTTTTAAACTGCAACATTAACACCCCTCCTTCAGAGTGCAGGCACTGTACTTCCCATCTCCAGGACTCAAGTCCGGCCTGCCGGTTTCCCTGAATCCCTTCATAAATGTTACTTTGCTCACACTCCAACAGCACGTCAAGTATTAAAAACCATTTGTCTCTATTCACTCCTATCAAACACGCTCATGCATGCCTGCTGGAAGTCCAAGCCCCTCGCACACAAAACCTCCTTTACCCCCTCCCTCCAACCTTTCCTAGGCCGACCCCTACCCCGCCTTCCTTCCACTACAGACTGATACACTCTTGAAGTCATTCTGTTTCGCTCCATTCTCTCTACATGTCCGAACCACCTCAACAACCCTTCCTCAGCCCTCTGGACAACAGTTTTGGTAATCCCGCACCTCCTCCTAACTTCCAAACTACGAATTCTCTGCATTATATTCACACCACACATTGCCCTCAGACATGACATCTCCACTGCCTCCAGCCTTCTCCTCGCTGCAACATTCATCACCCACGCTTCACACCCATATAAGAGCGTTGGTAAAACTATACTCTCATACATTCCCCTCTTTGCCTCCAAGGACAAAGTTCTTTGTCTCCACAGACTCCTAAGTGCACCACTCACTCTTTTTCCCTCATCAATTCTATGATTCACCTCATCTTTCACAGACCCATCCGCTGACACGTCCACTCCCAAATATCTGAATACGTTCACCTCCTCCATACTCTCTCCCTCCAATCTGATATTCAATCTTTCATCACCTAATCTTTTTGTTATCCTCATAACCTTACTCTTTCCTGTATTCATCTTTAATTTTCTTCTTTTGCACACCCTACCAAATTCATCCACCAATCTCTGCAACTTCTCTTCAGAATCTCCCAAGAGCACAGTGTCATCAGCAAAGAGCAGCTGTGACAACTCCCACTTTGTGTGTGATTCTTTATCTTTTAATTCCACGCCTCTTGCCAAGACCCTCGCATTTACTTCTCTTACAACCCCATCTATAAATATATTAAACAACCACGGTGACATCACACATCCTTGTCTAAGGCCTACTTTTACTGGGAAAAAATTTCCCTCTTTCCTACATACTCTAACTTGAGCCTCACTATCCTCGTAAAAACTCTTCACTGCTTTCAGTAACCTACCTCCTACACCATACACTTGCAACATCTGCCACATTGCCCCCCTATCCACCCTGTCATACGCCTTTTCCAAATCCATAAATACCACAAAGACCTCTTTAGCCTTATCTAAATACTGTTCACTTATATGTTTCACTGTAAACACCTGGTCCACACACCCCCTACCTTTCCTAAAGCCTCCTTGTTCATCTGCTATCCTATTCTCCGTCTTACTCTTAATTCTTTCAATTATAACTCTACCATACACTTTACCAGGTACACTCAACAGACTTATCCCCCTATAATTTTTGCACTCTCTTTTATCCCCTTTGCCTTTATACAAAGGAACTATGCATGCTCTCTGCCAATCACTAGGTACCTTACCCTCTTCCATACATTTATTAAATAATTGCACCAACCACTCCAAAACTATATCCCCACCTGCTTTTAACATTTCTATCTTTATCCCATCAATCCCGGCTGCCTTACCCCCTTTCATTTTACCTACTGCCTCACGAACTTCCCCCACACTCACAACTGGCTCTTCCTCACTCCTACAAGATGTTATTCCTCCTTGCCCTATACACGAAATCACAGCTTCCCTATCTTCATCAACATTTAACAATTCCTCAAAATATTCCCTCCATCTTCCCAATACCTCTAACTCTCCATTTAATAACTCTCCTCTCCTATTTTTAACTGACAAATCAATTTGTTCTCTAGGCTTTCTTAACTTGTTAATCTCACTCCAAAACTTTTTCTTATTTTCAACAAAATTTGTTGATAACATCTCACCCACTCTCTCATTTGCTCTCTTTTTACATTGCTTCACCACTCTCTTAACCTCTCTCTTTTTCTCCATATACTCTTCCCTCCTTGCATCACTTCTACTTTGTAAAAACTTCTCATATGCTAACTTTTTCTCCCTTACTACTCTCATTACATCATCATTCCACCAATCGCTCCTCTTCCCTCCTGCACCCACTTTCCTGTAACCACAAACTTCTGCTGAACACTCTAACACTACATTTTTAAACCTACCCCATACCTCTTCGACCCCATTGCCTATGCTCTCATTAGCCCATCTATCCTCCAATAGCTGTTTATATCTTACCCTAACTGCATCCTCTTTTAGTTTATAAACCTTCAGCCTCTCTCTTCCCTGATGCTTCTATTCTCCTTGTATCCCATCTACCTTTTACTCTCAGTGTAGCTACAACTAGAAAGTGATCTGATATATCTGTGGCCCCTCTATAAACATGTACATCCTGAAGTCTACTCAACAGTCTTTTATCTACCAATACATAATCCAACAAACTACTGTCATTTCGCCCTACATCATATCGTGTATACTTATTTATCCTCTTTTTCTTAAAATATGTATTACCTATAACTAAACCCCTTTCTATACAAAGTTCAATCAAAGGGCTCCCATTATCATTTACACCTGGCACCCCAAACTTACCTACCACACCCTCTCTAAAAGTTTCTCCTACTTTAGCATTCAGGTCCCCTACCACAATTACTCTCTCACTTGGTTCAAAGGCTCCTATACATTCACTTAACATCTCCCAAAATCTCTCTCTCTCCTCTGCATTCCTCTCTTCTCCAGGTGCATACACGCTTATTATGACCCACTTCTCGCATCCAACCTTTACTTTAATCCACATAATTCTTGAATTTACACATTCATATTCTCTTTTCTCCTTCCATAACTGATCATTTAACATTACTGCTACCCCTTCCTTTGCTCTAACTCTCTCAGATACTCCAGATTTAATCCCATTTATTTCCCCCCACTGAAACTCTCCTACCCCCTTCAGCTTTGTTTCGCTTAGAGCCAGGACATCCAACTTCTTTTCATTCATAACATCAGCAATCATCTGTTTCTTGTCATCCGCACTACATCCACGCACATTTAAGCATCCCAGTTTTATAAAGTTTTTCTTCTTCTCTTTTTTAGTAAATGTATACAGGAGAAGGGGTTACTAGCCCATTGCTCCCGGCATTTTAGTCGCCTCATACGACACGCATGGCTTACGGAGGAAAGATTCTTTTCCACTTCCCCATGGACAATAGAAGAAATAAAAAAGAACAAGAGCTATTTAGAAAAAGGAGAAAAACCTAGATGTATGTATATATATATATATGCATGTGCGTGTCTGTGAAGTGTGACCAAAGTGTAAGTAGGAGTAGCAAGATATCCCTGTTATCTAGCGTGTTTATGAGACAGAAAAAGAAACCAGCAATCCTACCATCATGCAAAACAGTTACAGGTTTTTGTTTCACAGTCATCTGGCAGGACGGTAGTACTTCCCTGGGTGGTTGCTGTCTACCAACCTACTACCTATATATATAGTATATATATTATATATATATATATATATATATATATATATATATATATATATACATATACATATACATATACATATATATATATATATATATATATATATATATATATATATATATATATGCAAAACAACCACTCTGAAAGAATAGAGAAATTCCAAGCGCGTCACGAAAGCGCTTGGAATTTCTCTATTCTTTCAGAATGGTTGTTTTGCATATTCTGAAATCATCTGTTTACTGTGATCTTATTGCATATATATATATATATATATATATATATATATATATATATATATATATATATATATATATATATATATATATATACATGCCAATAAGATCACAGTAAACAGGTGATATCCTTGATAATGTGAGAAGTCACGAAAGCGCTTGGAATGTCACTGTCTTTTCACAGTGGTTTTTTTGAATATATATATATATATATATATATATATATATATATATGTATATATATATATATGTATATATATAAATGTATGTATATATATGTATATATATATATATGTATATATATATGTCGTGCCGAATATGTAAAACTGGTCAATTAGCAAAACTCATTTAAAATTAAGTCCTAAAATTTTCTCTTATACGTTTAAAGATATATTTTTTGCATTAATGTTAATGTAAAAAAATGTAATTTTGCACCAAAAGAATCTTAGAAAACTTACCTAACCTTATTATAACAAGAACAATTTATTTTAGCCTAACCCAACTAAATATATTTTAGATATGTTTACAGTAATTTAATACTAAAGAAACACAGTGAAATATATTTTTTCGTTAGGTTCAGAATGATTTTGGCGAATACACAAATAACCCGCACATAAAAGAGAGAAGCTTAGACGACGTTTCGGTCCGACTTGGACCATTGACAAAGTCAATTATTGCATACACAAATTTTCACTTGTCCTACATGGCAAGATGAACCTTGCTGTTTAAGCCGAGATAGCAAATTCTGCCTATTCGGCACGACATATATATATATATATATATATATATATATATATATATATATATATATATATATATATATATATATATATATATATATATATATATATATATATATATATATATATACTGTGCATACATATATTTATGCAGGTGAGGAATGGAATAAAATGGGAAGAGAAGAGAGAAGGGGAAGACAAAAAAAAATTGGGAGAGAAAGAGGACAAGGACAAGAATAAGAGGAGGGCAGAAAAGGGGGCAAAGGTCGCAGGTGGAGGTCGTTCCCCAGGTCTATAAAGACGAAGAGGCAATAATTAAGTCTCGCTAAATGGGTGAGTTTAAAAGAGAGTTGCTAGTGTATACAAGAGCTGGTGTCTACAACAGCTGGTATTTACAAGACAGGTTGTAAAGAGGCTAGTGTTGCTTACTGTATGTAAACTCATTAGTTTTGTCTATTGAACAGTTGTAAACACAGTAATGTTGTCTACTGTCTGGCTGTATTCAATACTGTGTTGTCTACTAACAAATTGTAAACACACTGGTAGTGCTATCAGACAGGTCGTAAAACCAAACGTGTCTAAAACAAAGCTGTGAACACAATAACGTCGCCTTTATACACTATTGTTGTCTACACACAGTTTGTAAACGGTGTTGGTTATCAAGATTGTTGATAATGTTGATATTAATAATTCGGGGAATCAACACAGAAGACTGAGAGAAATATTAGCATTAGACTTGGCATTTTCCTGCCTTCACAACAGTTAACAGTTAAATTCTGTATATAATTATCGACAATATGTTAGCTAGGTAACAGCAAGTAATGCGACATCCAAGATGCTAGTGAAAAGATGGAGATGCAGAGGAGAGTTAATTTATACGCTCACCAAATATTGGGTGTAACGGTATGTCTTCACTACAATTCTGTTATTTTTTTTTTTTTGCCACTGCTTCCACTCCATGAAGCTCCTGGCAAGTGAAACGCAGCCAAAATATCTCATTAGCTGCTTTTGTGTCCATTTATCTAACATAATAAGCTAAAGTTTACTTCAAAGCGAGCTTTTCAGCTTGCAAATTCTAGTTCTCTAATTCTTATGCTTACAACTGCCATGTTATTAAACCCTCACCCGGGTCATGCACGCTGAGTGGCGCTATTAAGTTAATGACGCTGTTAAATTCACAAATTTTACTTAATGTGAGGGTGAGGGCAAGCCATTACAGTGAGCATAAACACCTCGTATATGTTCCAGAAATCTGTTTTTCAAAAGATCTTTATTATGAAGAATATACGGTTTCTTGAGTTGAAAAACTGGACAGAAGGAACTTAAAAATAAAATTATTCCGAAGAGATATTTGAATTTATATTTAACTAAAAAGTTTGTTTTGTTTTTCTAGTTATGGATACACACACACACACACACACACACACACACACACACACACACACACACACACACACACACACACACACACACACACACACACACACACACACACATATATATATATATATATATATATATATATATATATATATATATATATATATATATATATATATATATATATATATATATATATATAATGTCGTTCCGAATAGGTAAAACTGGTCAGTTAGCAAGAACTCATTTCAGATTTAGTCCTTTCTAAATTTTTCCCTTACAGTTTAAAGATATAATTTTTTCACTTATGTTAATGCAAAAATTAATAATTTGGTACCTAAAGAACCTTAGAAAACTTACCTAAACTTATTATGAGAAGCGCAATTTAATTAACTTAATCTAATTAAATATATTTTAGATAAGTTTACAATGATTTAATAATAATCAAACACACTGAAATATATTTTTTCGTTAGGTTCAGAATGATTTCTGTGAAATTATTGCACACAAAATTTTTCCCTTGCTTTATTCGGCAAGAAGAACGTTGGTATTTAAGCCGAAATCGCAAGTTTTACCAATTCGGCACGATAATATATATATATATATATATATATATATATATATATATATACATATATATGTGTGTGTGTGTGTGTGTGTGTGTGTGTGTGTGTATATATGTGTGTATATATATATATATATATATATATATATATATATATGTGTGTGTGTGTGTATATATATATATATATATATATATATATATATATATATATATATATATATATTTATTTATTTATATATATATATATATATATATATATATATATATATATATATATATATATATATATATATATATATATATATATATATATATATATATATACATAAATGCAGTAGGCAAAACGAAAGTAGAGGACCTCGGACTGTGTTCCGCTGAATCCAAATTCTGTCCTTCCGAAAATGTTGAAAAATGACATGCTACAGAACAAGCTTTTACTGGGACAACGTGTTACTCTGTAAGAGTCTTATGAAGTTATACATGATACATGACTTGATAAAGCTCTTAACACAGCGAAACGTTTTCGCAATACAAGGACGTTTTACAACGTGTATCTTTTTATCTGTATATACTCCTCTTCTTATTTTTTAGGACTGTGGAGAAGGTTAATATATTTATTTTCGTTGGGTGGACCAGTCAGCAAGAGGCAAGACTCAGTTCAATGACCAAAAGTTCCACTGGGTGGGTCATCACAACTACCATCCACGTCAGGAGTAAAGTTCCTAATTCTCCTGACGTACAAAACACCACCTCACCAGGAAAATGTCACTAGCACTGTCTTCAAATATAACGGAATCTAGTAGCTACCAGGAAAACCAAAAGAAAATACTAGTGTCTATTGAATTGTTATCTGAAAATTGTGTATTAGTTGAAGAAACACAGTTGAGGATGCGGAGAAGGACAACGACGCACTAATCTTCACGAAGGACAAACGCGTATGAGGAAAGGCTCATAGCACATAATCATCTACATTCCTGTCTGACACTGCAACATCTTGGGATCTTAATTCAGGGAATTCTTCACTTGCCTAATCCTTGGGCACGACCTACTTCCACATTGGTCATATGTGATACCACCTACGACTGCTGCACCTCTCCTGCCTACAGTATATAAGCCACTTCTTCCCACATATGCTGTATTCTTTTCAAGATTGATGGACGGTTTACATTGAGTCAAGGCTGAGAGACTGATTACCTCAAACTCCTCCTGTTCTTCACCATTCTCCTTTGTATAGACTGATGAAGCAACTGTTTGGCGAAACGTTTCCTCATTAAAGATACCCATGTGTTGCACATGTGTGTAATTTATCACAATAATTGACTAGAAACAAAACATTGGCTGGCTGGATGCAATACAGATGCAATGCAGTAACTGAATGGATACAATACAGTAGCTGACTATGTGCAATACAGTAAACTAGATACAATTCAGTGGCTGACTAGATACTATACAGCAGCATTTGGTGGTATCATAAGTAATGGCGATAAATATCGTATATCTATAATCTACTTACAGTTCTTTTACTTATTGTTATAATAGGGCAATGTACCGCCCTCTCATTGCATTATTTAAGCCGGTAGAGACGTCATTGGGAGTGGAAAGCTGGGAGAGAGCCTTGTGCTTTACTAATTTTGGGTCACCTGTATGGACAGAAGCAGAGGCAGCTTCTCTGGTGGTAAAAATAGCGGTTGACATTGATAAATATGAAGACAATTATATTGATGCAGCAATTACATTCAAAAGTTTAATTAATAAAACAACTGATAAATCGTTATAATCACAGCAATATTTTTTTTAAAGGGGTGGAGGGGTAAGCCATTGGAAGGTCTCTGTCAAATGACTAAAAGCTTCAGCTGCGGATAATCATTTGGCTAAGACCCGCGTCAGGAAACACTTGTCTTATTTCCTGACGAACCTTACGTAACATAACCTAAACACAATATGTAGCAGTGACAAGATCGTCATTGACAGGAACTACAGCATTTCATATCGCATTACTGAACACTAATTTCAATGAGAATTTAATACCACAGTGGGATTAAAAAATGAGTGAGATGTGTGTTCGTGTGTTAACACACGACAATGTTCAGGTATAACAGGTAACATTTCTTTTGCTTAAAAGTTGTTTAGACGTAGAATGACTTTAGAAATGACGTAATTGATGAATACTCCATATGAGAGGCGAGAACTAGAGCTAAATTCCCAGAAAGACAAATATCTAATTACATGTAGCACGTTCAAGAGAAAACAGGAACGCACAAGGGACAGATTGAAGTTCGGAAACTCCTAAACTAACAATATCTCCTGATAACTACAATAAAGTTTATAAAACGACACGTATGAGGGATTAAAGACTGTTAATAATGAGACGTATCGCCCACCTTGAGATTTATCAATCCAAACAAAGCGTCGTAGTAAATGTCTCAGGAAATGGCAACATGTCTATTTACATACTCTTTCTCCCGTGTTAGTTACTAACTATTTTGAAAAAAAGTAGCTACCCTTGCTTCTGTCTAGATAACTGATACAAGAATAGCATAGCGTAAGCCACTCTTCCTATCTTCCACTCATTACGTCCATACTGTCAGTCTGTAAACAAAGAAATGGAGAGGATGTTAAAATGGAGATACAAAACATTGCCTGACTCTAAGTCAGGGACCCAAGACTGTTCACTGCCTCCCAGCATACATAAGGGGGATTATCAATAGACCCCTGGCTGTTTTCAAGACGGCACTGGACAGGCACCTGCAGTACCTGACCAGCCGGGCTGTGGTTCGTACGTCAGTTTGCGTGCTGCAAGCAGTAACAGCCTGGTTCATTAGAACATGGTCTACCACGAGGCCTTGTCTCAGACCGAGCCGCGGGGGCGGATGACCCCCGAAACCAGGTATACTCCAGGTAAGCAAAGCAAAGCAATAAGTGGCTAGAAACAGTACACTGGCTAACTAAGAGCAAGAAAGTGCCTGACTGGATACAGTACGGAGGCTGGGTACAACACTGGTTAACTAGATGCGATGAAGGGACGGACCAGATACAATATAGTGGATAACTGAATACAGTACAATAGCTGACTAGATACAATAGTGTGTTGTTGTGGTCAGTACAACACTGACGAGAGTTATGTAACTATCAGGCTGCCAAAGCATAATGATTTGGTTGCAGCATAAATAGTAGTTTTATTATTATTATTATTATTATTATTATTATTATTATTATTATTATTATTATTAGTAGTAGTAGCAGTAGTAGTAGTAGTGGTAGTAGTAGTAGTATTAGTAGTAGTAGTAGTAGTAGTAGTAGTAGTAGTAGTAGTAGTAGTAGTAGTAGTAGTGGTAGTAGTAGTAGTAGTGGTAGTAGTAGTAGTAGTAGTAGTAGTAGTAGTAGTAGTAGTAGTAGTAGTAGTTGTGGTATATGTTGTTCATCTACCGTCTACTTTAACTTATTTCATTTATTAACCCTGCGTCGTTTGCAACCAGGAATTTTAACATCCTCGACAATTCGCTGTGTTTAAGCTGACAGTGGATATAAGAAATGGATATTAGGACGGTTCATTTGGACTGAGAAATCACAAGGCGGGCGATACCTTTCATAATTAACCATCTTCATACCCTCGTACGTATCTGTTTACGAGATTCTCTTTGTAGATGAATGGTTCAGAGAACCGACATGTTGATAAATTAGACACATGTGCAACTCTTGGGTATCTTTATTGAGGAAACGAGATTCTCTGTATATAGTCCTCATCAGATAGCGGCAGTGAAGAGTTTAAGGATTTCAACCTGACCCATATAACTTATGGTTCGCTTGCATTCTATTTTCATTTAAACATTTTTGTAATTGCTTATATTGTGTTTCTGGCTACTCAGTCCTACCTTTTGGTCCCATGTCTGAATTATTAGCCAACTGATGTGAAATAGACTCGCATATTTATATTAAAATTATGGTAAGTAGTCCTCTCCAACTAGTTCATTGCTCAGTTCATTCGACTTCTCGATATATATATGTCGTGCCGAATATGTAAAACTGGTCAATTAGCAAGAACTCATTTAAAATTAAGTCCTTTCTAAAATTTCCTCTTATACGTTTAAAGATATATTTTTTTCATTAATGTTAATGTAAAAATTTTTAATTTTGCTCCAAAAGAATCTTAGAAAACTTACCTAACCTTATTATAACAAGAACAATTTATTTTAGCCTAACCCAACAAAATATATTTTATATTTGTTTACAATAATTTAATATAAACAAACACAGTGAAATGTATTTTTTCGTTAGGTTCAGAATGATTTTGGCGAAATTATTGCATACACAATTTTTCACTTGTCCTATATGGCAAGATGAGCGTTGCTATTTAAGCCAAGATCGCAAGTTCTGCCTATTCGGCACGACATATATATATATATATATATATATATATATATATATATATATATATATATATATATATATATATATATATATATATATATATATATATATATATATATAATCATAAGTTTTTAAAGGGGTGGAGGGTTAAGCCAGTGGAAGGCCTCGGTCAGATGACCAAAAGCTCCAGTAGCGGGTCATCATATGACTATGACCCTTATCTAAACTAACCTTCAAATTCTCAACAACTCTAGGGCTGAAATATTTCATGCCATAACTGCGTGTGTTGCGTGTTCATGTGCGAACATAGATTAAGGTTGGATGCTGAGGAGGAAGTGAGTATTGAGGTGGAAGTTAAACTGAAAGGAAAAAAGGACTAAAGCAAAGGTTATTGTTGGAGCGGAGATGGAAGCCCCTGTTATGTGTGAGTTGGTTGAGGTGGAGTCATTTAGACCTCAATAATTACCCAATACCAGTGTGCAAAACATCTTTCCAAGCCGCCGTGAACGTGCTGTATTTTTTTTAATTGCTCGCTGGAGTGTGTCGTCGCCTCCTCGTTGTTTCTAAATGAACCTTAATTACCTTACCTGGAAAAAAACAAACCAATTCTATCCTTTCATTTTCATTTTGGAAGAAACTAAGATTTTCCTGCTACTTTGCTCTGAATCCGCCTGAAACACGTCCTGGTAAAAGATATATGCGTGTGGAAGTGGATATATAACCATGGATGTTGGTGTACACGTATGGATAATGAAACACATCCCTGAGTATAGTAACAGGTGTTCAAATGTGGATGTAAGAACGTGCATAACGCTATGCACAAACTGGAGTGGATATACGTGCTTATAAATGGATATCCACGTGTGGATGTAAATATATGGGCTTTAGGTTCAATACTCCACATTATTTATTATTATTTTATAAATATTAGAGGAATAATATAATCTGAATCTTGTCAATATTTCCTGTGAATCAGATTACTTACTCGCGCGAGGGCGAACAGGTGATGCACCAGGAGACGATAGTACATACGTAAATAAACGAATGTATTCACAAGACAGACAGACAGACAGACACACACACACACACACACACACACACACACACACAAACACACACACACACACACACACACACACACACACACACACACACACACACACACACACACACACACACACACACACACACACACACACACACACACACACACACATATGCACATACACATACATTCATACAGAAACACAATAACACACACGACCCCTGACCCTGCAACTACAGTTAGGTGGGTACAGTTAGGGGAATACACACACACACTCAAAGCAAACTCACTCACATATAACACACACACACACACACACACACACACACACACACACACACACACACACACACACACACACACACACAACCTAGAAAGGAATGATCTTATCAACAGCAGCCAACATGGTTTCAGAGACGGGAAATTCTGTCACAAACCTACTGGAGTTCTGTGACATGGTGACAGCAGTGAGACAAGAGAGAGAGGGGTGGGTGGATTGCATTTTCTTGGACTGCAGGAAGGCGTTTGACACAGTTCCACACAAGAGATTAGTGCAAAAACTGGAGGACCAAGCAGGGATAACAGGGAAGGCACTACAATTGATCATGGAATACTTGTCAGGAAGACAGCAGCGAGTCATGATACGTGGCGAGGTGTCAGAGTGGGCGCCTGTGACCAACGGGGTCCCACAGGGGTCAGTCCTAGGGCCAGTGCTGTTTCTGGTATTTGTGAACGACGTGACGGAAGGAATAGACTCCAAAGTGTCCCAGTTTGCAGATGACGTGAAGTTGATGAGAAGAATTCATTCGATCGAAGACCAGGCAGAACTGCAAAGGGATCTGGACAGGCTGCAGACCTGGTTCAGCAACTGGCTCCTGGAGTTCAACCCCACCAATTGCAAAGTCATGAATATTGGGGGAGGGCAAAGAAGACAGCAGACGGAGCACAGTTTAGGGGGCCAGAGACCACAAACCTCACTCAAGGAAAAAAGATCTTGGGGAGAGTATAACACCAGGCACATCTCCTGAAGCGCACATCAACCAGATAACTACTGCAGCATATGGGCGCCTAGCAAACCTCAGAACAGCATTCCGACATCTTAATAAGGAATCGTTCAGAACCCTGTACACCGTGTACGTTAGGCCCATATTGAAGTATGTGGCACCAGTCTGGAACCCATACCTAGCCAAGCACGTAAAGAAACAAGAGAAAGTGCAAAGGTTTGCTCCTACGAGGAGAGGTTAAGGGAAATCGACCTGACGACACTGGAGGACAGGAGAGATAGGGGGGACATGATAACGACATACAAAACTCTGAAAGGAATTGACAAGGTGGACAAAGACAGGATGTTCCAGGGATTGAACACAGCAACAAGGGGACACAGTTGGAAGTTGAAGACACAGATGAATCACAGGGATGTTAGGAAGTATTTCTTCAGCCACAGAGTAGTCAGGAAGTGGAACAGTTTAGGAAGCGATGTAGTGGAGGCAGGATCCATACATAGCTTTAAGCAGAGGTATGATAAAGCTCACGGTTCAGGGAGAGTGACCTACTAGCGACCAGTGAAGAAGCGGGGCCAGGAGCTTGGACTCGGCCCCTGCAACCTCAACTAGGTGAGTACACACACACGCACACACACACACATTGTGCTGCTGTTACTGTTTCTCCAACTTGTGTCATCCTCAGCAGTTCAATTGAACAGAACCTCAAGTAGATTAATACAAACAACTTATCACTCTTGTTTCCATTCGGGTGTTCACTTGTCATTAACAAATGCGAGTTACTCTCTAATACACAAATAATAAATTCATTATTTACAAGATGTGTAACAGGTAAGTGTGGGAATCACTTGTCTAAAATAACATCTTATTTGCATATTAATACCGTCAACTTCTCTATTTCTGTTCGACGTTACAGGAGTTGTGTCGGCATGTGTGTGTGTGTGTGTGTGTGTGTGTGTGTGTGTGTGCGTGTGTGTGTGTGTGTGTTTGAATGTGTGTGTGTGTGTGTGTGTGTGCCTCCACTACTGTTACTGTTTCTCCAACTTGTGTCATCCTCAGCAGTTCAATTGAACAGAACCTCAAGTAGATTAATACAAACAACTTATCACTCTTGTTTCCATTCGGGTGTTCACTTGTCATTAACAAATGCGAGTTACTCTCTAATACACAAATAATAAATTCATTATTTACAAGATGTGTAACAGGTAAGAGTGGGAATCACTTGTCTAAAATAACATCTTATTTGCATATTAATACCGTCAACTTCTCTATTTCTGTTCGACGTTACAGGAGTTGTGTCGGCACTGCTGTCACCATGTCATGTGTGTGTGTGTGTGTGTGTGTGTGTGTGTGTGTGAGTGTGTGTGTGTGTGTGTTTGAATGTGTGTGTGTGTGTGTGTGTGTGTGTGTGTGTGTGTGTGTGTGTGTGTGTGTGTGTGTGTGTGTGTGTGTGTGTGTGTGTGTGTGTGTGTGTGTGTGTGTGTGTGTGTGTTTGTGTGTGTGTGTGTGTGTGTGTGTGTGTGTGTGTGTGTGTGTGTGTGTTTGAATGTGTGTGTGTGTGTGTGTGTGTGTGTTTGAATGTGTGTGTGTGTATGTGTGTACACACACAGGGGTCGAGTCATAGCTCCTGGCCCCGCCTCTTCACTGATTGCTACTAGGTCCTCTCTCTCCCTGCTCCATGAGCATTATCATACCTCGCCTTAAAACTATGTATGGTTCCCGCCTCCACTACGTCACTTTCTAGGCTATTCCACGGCCTGACTACTCTGTGACTGAAGAAATACTTCCTAACATACCTTTGATTCATCTGAGTCTTCAACTCCCAATTGAGACCTCTTGTTTCTGTGTCCCATTTCTGGAACATCCCGTCTTTGTCCACCTTGTCTATTCCGCGCAGTATTTTATATGTCGTTATCATGTCTCCCCTGACCCTCCTGTCCTCCAGTGTCGTCAGGCTGATTTCCCTCAACCTTTCTTCGTAGGACAATCCCCTTAGCTCTGGGACTAGTCTTGTTGCAAACCTTTGCACTTTCTCTAATTTCTTGACGTGCTTGACCATGTGTGGATTCTAAACTGGTGCTGCATACTCCAGTATGGGCCTGACGTAAATGATATGCAGAGTCTTGAACGATTCCTTGCTGAGGTATCGGAACGCTATCCGTAGGTTTGTCAGACGCTTGTATGCTGCAGCAGTTATCTGATGTGCGCCTCAGGAGATATGCTCGGTGTTATAATCACACCCAGATCTTTTTCTTGAGTGAGGTTTGCAGTCTTTGGCCATCTAGACTATATTGTGTCTGCGGTTTTCTTTGCCCTTCCCCAATCTTCATGACTTTGCAATTGGTGGGGTTGAACTCCAGGAGCCAATTGCTGGACCAGGTCTGCAGCCTGTCTAGATACCTTTGTAGTTCTGCCTGGTCTTCGATCGAATGAATTCTTCTCATCAGGGTTAAGCTCAAGGAGCCAGTTGCTGGAGCAGCTTGTAGCCTCTCCAGGTCTCTTTGTAGTCCTGCCTGATCCTCATCCGATTTGATTCTTCTCATTAACTTCACATCATCTGCAAACAAGGCCACTTCTGAGTCTATCCCTTCCGTTATGTCATTCACATATACCAAAAACAGCACAGGTCCTAGGATTGACCCCTGTGAAACCCCGCTTGTCACAGGCGCCCACTCTGACACCTCGTAACGTACCATGACTCGTTGTTGCCTCCTTGTCAGGTATTCTCTGGTCCATTGCAGTGCCTTTCCTGTTATGTGTGCCTGATCCTCTAGCTTTTGCATTAACCTCTTGTGACGAACTGTGTCGAAGGCCTTCTTGCAGTCCAAAAAAATGCAGTTGATCCACCCCTCTCTGTCTTGTCTTACTTCTGTCACCTTGTCATAAAACTCCCTTAGGTTTGTGACACAGGATTTTCCTTCCCTGAAGCCATGCTGGTTGTCAATTATACACTTGTTTCTTTCCAGGTGCTCCACCACTCTCCTCCTGACGATCTTCTCCATGACTCTGCATACTATACACGTTAGTGATACAGGTCTGTAGTTTAGTGCCTCATGTCTGTGTCCCTTTTTAAAAATTGGGACTACATTTGCCATCTTCCATACCTCAGGGAGTTGCCCAGTTTCAATGGATGTGTTGAAGATCTTTGTTAATGGCACACACGGCATCTCTGCTCCCTCTCTAAGGACCCACGGAGAGATGTTGTCTGGTCCCACCGCCTTTGAGGTGTCAAGTTCACATAGCTTCTTCACCTCCTCCTTGGTTATGTGTACCTCATCCAGCGCTTGTTGGTGTACCCCCCTGTTCTGATTTCCTGGAGTCCTACTGGTTTCCACTGTAAATACTTCTTTAAATCGCGTGTTGAGCTCCTCACATACCTCTCGGTCGTTTCTTGTGAACTCCCCATCACCCTTCCTCAGTCTGATTACCTGGTCCTTGACTGTTGTTTTCCTCCTGATGTGGCTATACAACAGCTTCGGGTCAGACTTGACTTTCGATGCTATGTCATTTTCATATTGTTGCTGAGCCTCCCTTCTTATCTGTGCATATTCGTTTCTGGCTCTTAGGTTAATCTCTTTATTTTCCTGAGTTCTCTGTCTTCTGTACCTTTTCCATTCTCTAGTACACATAGTTTTTGCCTCCCTACACCTTTGGGTGAACCAAGGACTCGTTCTGTTCTTCCCATTATTTCTGTTTCCCTTGGGAACAAACCTCTCCTCTGCCTCCATGCATTTTGTTGCCACATAGTCCATCATTACTTGTACTGGTTTTCCTGTCAGTTCCCTCTCCCACTGAATGTCTTGCAGGAAGTTCCTCATGCCTGAGTAGTTCCCCCTTTTGTAGTTTGGTTTTCCCATCCTATTCCTGCTACTCTCTCCACTTGAAGCTCAACTATGTAGTCAAAGCACAGAACCACATGATCACTAGCTCCTAGGGGCCTTTCATACATGATATCCTCGATGTCTGAACTACTCAAGGTGAATACAAGGTCCAGCCTTGCTGGATCATCCTCACCTCTCTCTCTGGTAGTGTCTCTAACATGTTGATGCATGAGGTTTTCCAGTACCACATCCATCATCTTGGCTCTCCATGTTTTGGGAACCCAACGGGGCTCCAGGTTTTCCCAGTCAATCTCCTTGTGATTGAAATCACCCATAACTAGTAACTTTGCTCCCATGTGTGCTCTTCTGTGTGTGTGTGTGTGTGTGTGTGTGTGTGTGTGTGTGTGTGTGTGTGTGTGTGTGTGTGTGTGTGTGTGTGTGTGTGTGTGTGTGTGTGTGTGTTTGTGTGTGTGTGTGTGTTTGTGTGTGTGTGTGTGTATGTGTGTGTGTGTGTGTGTACTCACCTAATTTTGGTTGGGGGGTCGATTCATAGCTCCTGGCCTAGCCTCTACACTGTTCTCTACCAGGTCCACTCTCTTCCTGCTCCATGAGCCTTATCATACCTCTTCTTAATGCTATGAATGGATTCTGCCTCCACTACATCACATTCCAGACTATTTCACTTCCTGACAACTCTATGACTGAAGAAATACTTCCAAACATCCCTGTGACTCGTCTGAGTCTTCAACTTCCAAGTGTAACCCTTTGTTGCTGCGTCCCATCTCTGGACCATCCTGTCCCTGTCCACCTTGTCAATTCCTTTCAGTATTTTTTACGTCATCATCATGTCCCCCCTGACCCTCCTGTCCTCCAGAATCATCAGGTCGATTTCCTTTAACATCCATTCGTAGGACATCCCTCTTAGCTCCGGGACTAGTCTCGTTGAAACCTTTGCACTTTCTCTAATTTCTTGACGTACTTGACCAGGTGTGGGTTCCAAACCGGTGCTGCATACTCCAGTATGGGCCTGACGTAAACTGTGTACAGAGTCTTGAGCGATTATTTACTGAGGTACCTTACGTTATTTTTGGGTTTGCCAGTCGCTCATATGCTGTAGCAGTTATTTGGTTGATGTGCGCCCCAGGAGATGTGCTCCTCGGTATTATGCTCACTCCAAGATCCTTTACCTTGAGTGAGGTTTGCAATCTTTGACCCGCTAGCCTGCACCCTGTCTGCGGTCTTCTTTGCCCTTCTCCGATTTTCTGTGTGTTTACTCACCTAGTTGAGGTTGCAGGGGTCGAGTCCAAGCTCCTGGCCCCGCCTCTTCACTGGTCGCTACTAGGTCACTCTCCCTGAACCTTGAGCTTTATCATACCTCTGCTTAAAGCTATGCATAGATCCTGCCTCCACTATATTGCTTCCCAAACTACTCCACTTCCTGACTACTCTGTGACTGAAGAAGTACTTCCTAACATCCCTGTGATTCATCTATGTCTTCAACTTCCAACTGTGTCCCCTTCTTGCTATGTCCCATCTCTGGAACATCTTGTCTTTGTCCACCTTGTAAATTTCTCTCAGTATTTTGAATGTCGTTATCATGTCCCCCCTATCTCTCCTGTCCTCCAGTGTCGTCAGGTTGATTTCCCTTAACCTCTCCTCGAAGGACATACCTCATAGCTCTGGGACTAGTCTTGTTGCAAACCTTTGCACTTTCTCTAGTTTCTTTACGTGCTTGGCTAGGTGTGGGTTCCGCATACTCAAATATGGGCCTAACGTACACGGTGTACAGGGTCCTGAACGGTTCCTTATTAAGATGTCGGAATGCTGTTCTGAGGTTTGCTAGGCGCCCATATGCTGCAGCAGTTATTTGGTTGATGTGCGCTTCAGGATATGTGCCTGGTGTTATACTCACCCCAAGAACTTTTTCCTTGAGTGAGGTTTGTAGTCTCTGGCCCCCTAGACTGTACTCCGTCTGCGGTCTTCTTTGCCCTTTCCCAATCTTCATGACTTTGCAATTGGTGGGGTTGAACTCCAGGAGCCAATTGCTGGACCAGGTCTGCAGCCTGTCTAGATACCTTTGTAGTTCTGCCTGGTCTTCGATCGAATGAATTCTTCTCATCAACTTCACGTCATCTGCAAACAGGAACACTTCGGAGTATATTCCTTCCATCATGTTGTTCACAAATACCAGAAACAGCACTGGTAATAGGACTGACCCCTGTGGGACCCCGGTGGTCACAGACGCTCACTCTGACACCTCGCCACGTATCATGACTAGCTGCTGTCTTCCTGACAAGTATTCCATGATCAATTGTAGTACCTTCCCTGTTATCCCTGCTTGGTCCTCCAGTTTTTGCACTAATCTCTTGTGTGGAACTGTGTCAAACGCCTTCTTGCAGTCCAAGAAAATGTGTGTGTGTGTGTGTGTACTCAACTAATTGTGGCTACAGGGGTCGAGACTCAGCTTCTGGCCGCGCCTTGTCACTGATCGCTACTAGGTCTTCTCTCTCTCTGCTTCCTGTGCTTTGTCATACCTCGTCTTAAAGCTTTGTATAGTTCCTTCCTCCTCTACATCACTAGCTAGGCTATTCCACTTCTCAACGACTCTATGACTGTGTGTGTGTGTGTGTGTGTGTGTGTGTGTGTGTGTGTGTGTGTGTGTGTGTGTGTGTGTGTGTGTGTGTGTGTGTGTGTGTGTGTGTGTGTGTGTGTGTGTGTGTGTGTGTGTGTTTCATCAGTCTGTATCTTTAAGCTTCTGCATTGTAATTTTATTTTCAATAATATGTATGTCAATATTACAACATATTTTTTTTATCTTTACAACTCTACTATTAAAAAACAAGTATAATATCTCGACTAGTTTCTTATATTATCATAGAAATTCATTTCTTAGCTTCAGGAACTATGTTAAAAAATAAATAATGATACTTAACATTGACATCATTGTCTCACACGAGTTACAAGATAGGAGTTCAACCTGGATGGTCACGACCCCCAGATGGTCCGAGCCGAAGTGTGGTCGTACCTCTCCCTAGTCAGCCAGTGTCCATCACGTTTATTTACATTATTCTCTCTGCGTGAATCGTCAGGTGAACGCTAAGAATTATAATTGGTTTAGAAAATATAATTTTAAAATATTTTGTACAATATCAATGTATAAAGTAAAAGGACACGAGTGCAACTAATGTGACATATTATTGTGGCAACGTTTCGCTCTCCAGGACCTTTCCCAAGCCTCTTGAGAAAGATCCTGGAGAGCGAAACTCTGCTGCAATAAAATGTCACATAAGTTGCACTTGTGTCTTTTTACCTAATACTTTGTCGGTAATCCTACCAACATTAACACAGTATCAATGTAGTGTTGCTTACTGGAATAAGATCACTGAATGAGCAATGACTGCTGCAAAACATTGGTGGATGCAATATGATGTAAGAGAGTACAGGGATACAGGTGTTGCATATTCAAGAGTCGGATGTACACAACTCTCTGAATAATTTCAAGTTCAGAATTTTAAATTCCCTTTTTTCATTAGTTAGCATTACATACGTTACTGATGTTTGTGTTTCAGGTGAGTAGTTGGTCGTGATGGTGTAACTCTGGAATTTTTTTCTTTATAATTATTTGATATCGTAAAATTTAAATCTTTTACGTGATATATACATCTATTTTTGACTACTCTTTGTTGCCATTTTAAACGGATTCTGTTAAAGCTGGCAAAGATCTCTTGATACTACGAATTGAAAAGACGTTGCTATCCTTTGATTAACGCTGATTGCTTTCCATTTTGAACTTTTGCATGACCCGTATGGGTTTGGAACGTTACTTTATTTTAGAAATAATACAATTTCATGTATTGTTAGTGTTTTAGGATTGAGCTCCAATAACCACTTCATCGAGTACCGATGCTTTTTTCCTCAAGATTTTTGTAAAAATAATAGTTACCAGCTTGTATCTCATCTAAGCAGAGCTGCATGACTCCTGTGGGTTTAGCGTTTTTTCTAGTTTATGTTAACAATAATAATACTCATTAATTTTTGTTTGTTAACCTTCAGTGAACAGGAATCACACAGCGTTGACGACACTCCTGCTGACTACAATGGCCTATGTTTGTGTGTACTCACCTATTTGTGACTGTAGGGGTCGATTCACAGCTCCTGGCCCCACTTCTTCGCTGAGTGTATGTGTGTGTGTGTGTGTGTGTGTGTGTGTGTGTGTGTGTGTGTGTGTGTGTGAGCGAGCCTGTGATTTCCTGCCATAGGCAAATATATACAAATTTATGAAAGGCACGAGCGATGCCTAGCGAGGCAGTAGTAAAATAAATACACAGAATATCCTGGACAAACATTCAGGTTGATCTGAATAAGCGATGAAACAGTAAACACAGTGAAGTTGACTTCAACATTAACTATGTGTTTCTCCTTTAAAACTTTTGCGGTAGAATATGGAAGCATTTCCTGACGTGCATATATATATATATATATATATATATATATATATATATATATATATATATATATATATATATATATATATATATATATATATATATATATGTCGTGCCGAATAGGCAGAACTTGCGATCTTGGCTTAAATAGCAACGCTCATCTTGCCATATAGGACAAGTGAAAATTTGTGTATGCAATAATTTCGCCAAAATCATTCTGAACCTAACGAAAAAACTGTATTTCACTGTGTTTGTTTAGTATTAAATTACTGTAAACAAATCTAAAATATATTTAGTTGGGCTAGGTTAAAATAAATTGCTCTTGTTATAATAAGGTTAGGTAAGTTTTCTAAGACTCTTTTAGTGCAAAATTAAAATTTTTTACATTAACATTAATGAAAAAAATATATCTTTAAACATATAAGAGAAAATTTCAGGAAGGACTTAATTTTAAATGAGTTTTTGCTAATTGACCAGTTTTACATATTCGGCACGACATACATTATATATATATATATATATATATATATATATATATATATATATATATATATATATATATATATATATATATATATATATACTAGGTAGTAGGTTGTAGGTTGGTAGACAGCAACCGCCCAGGGAGGTACTACCGTCCTGCCTAGTGAGTGTAAAACGAAAGCCTGGTAGGATTGGTGGTGTCCTTTTTTTCTGTCTCATAAACATACAAGATTTCAGGTACGTCTTGCTACTTCTACTTACACTTAGGTCACGTTACACATAGATGTACAAGCATATATATGCACACCCCTCTGGGTTTTCTTCTATTTTCTTTCTAGTTCTTATTCTTGTTTATTTCCTTTTATTTCCATGGGAAAGTGGAACAGAATTCTTCCTCCGTAAGCCATATGTGTTGTAAGAGGCGACTAAAATGCCGGGAGCAAGGGGCTAGTAACCCCTTCTCCTGTATATATTACTAAATGTAAAAGGAGAAATTTTCGATTTTCCTTTTGGGCCACCCCGCCTCGGTGGGATACGGCCGGTGTGTTGAAAGATATATATATATATATATATATATATATATATATATATATATATATATATATATATATATATATATATATATATATATATATATATATATATATCAATAACAACACTGAACAAGGAGTCAAACCCATGCTATTTTGGCCCGCCTCATGGTGAGCAAAAACCACATGACAGGATTTGGTGGTTCTGTGGTTTTCGCGCACCATGAGGCGGGCCGAAACAACATGGGTTCGAAGTCTTGGCTAGCCGCATTGTTGTTATTGATCAATACCACTCGTTCGTGGTTACAATAATATCTATATATATATATATATATATATATATATATATATATATATATATATATATAGATATATATATATATATATATATATATATTATTGTAACAACGTTCTTGGTTATTACAGATGCCTCCCTCTTTAAATGAGTTTATTTTAATGAGCTCCTTTTCCTTTGTATAACTTATAGAAGTTTCCCCTTAAACTGTTTCCTTTTTCTCGTCCCTTTAAATTGGACTAGTACACCAAACAGGGATGAGAATGAAAATTAGCCTAGAAGCTCCCACGACACCGAAGGTCCTCGGATGGTGGTAAAACAGCTAGCTCTGCTGGCTGCGTCATCTTTGTAGGATTCAGTGGTCCTGTGGGTTAAGGCGTCAAGTGGTTCTGGCTCATCATGAGGCGGGCCAGTGCAACATGGGTTGGAGTCTTTGGCTAGTTCAGTGTTGTTATTGATCAATGCCACTCGTTCGTGGTTACAATAATATGTATATATATATATATATATATATATATATATATATATATATATATATATATATATATATATTTATATATATTATGTCGTGCCGAATATGTAAAACTGGTCAATTAGCAAGAACTCATTTAAAATTAAGTCCTTTCTAAAATTTTCTCTTGTACGTTTAAAGATATATTTTTTTCATTAATGTTAATGTAAAAGTTTTTATTTTTGCACCAAAAGAATCTTAGAAAACTTACCTAACCTTATCATAACAAGAGCAATTTATTTTAGCCTAACCCAACTAAATATATTTTAGATATGGTTACAATAATTTAATACTAAACAAACACAGTGAAATATATTTTTTTCGTTAGGTTAAGAATGATTCTGGCGAAATTATTCCATACACAAATTTTCGCTTGTCCTATATGGCAAGATGAGCGTTGCTATTTAAGCCAAGATCGCAAGTTCTGCCTATTCGGCACGACACACACACACACACACTCATATATATATATATATATATATATATATATATATATATATATATATATATATATATATATGTATATATATATATATATATATATATATATATATATATATATATATATATATATATATATATATATATATATATATATATGTCGTGCCGAATATGTAAAACTGGTATACTCATTTAAAATTAGTTCTTTCTAAAATTTTCTCTTATACGTTCAAAGATATATTTTTTTTATTAATGTTAATGTAAAAATTTTTAATTTTGCTCCAAAAGAATCTTAGAAAACTTTATATATATATATATATATATATATATATATATATATATATATATATATATATATATATATATATATATATGTGTGTGTGTGTGTGTGTGTGTGTGTGTGTGTGTGTGTGTGTGTGTGTGTGTGTGTGTGTGTGTGTGTGTGTGTGTGTGTGTGTATTTGTGAAAATATAGTTGGCTCATATTTCAGCCCTTGATTGTAGTTCTCTTCAGTGGATGCAGAAAAAGTGATGTTGGAACGTGTTTAAATATCTGTAGGGAGAAAGGATAAGCAATCCACGTGAGGTAATATTACGTTGAGCGTCGGGTCAATAACGCTCTTGTTTAGGAACAGTTTTATATGAGTGGAACTAACTCCCAACTCGTCTACAACAATGAGAATTAAAGATTCCGGAGTATTAAAAATATATTGACAGGGTTGTTTCTCTCAGCTATGTTGAGTATATCTGGCAGTGGTACAGACCCCTGTTTCAACAGTTCAGATTTATTGTTTATCAGTATAAACTTGTGGTTCAACAGTGTCTACTTGTGGTCTGGCTGAACTTGTGGTCTAACAGTGTTTACTTTTCATTACAGGAGGAAAGGTAGGTGGCGTAGTGACTTTGAACACCAATGATTACATTTCAGAAGAGTAGACCTTCTAGACATTGACACCCACGAACCCTCTCTCTCTACCCACGATATGGAGGAATTAAACATTTCCTCATCAAAACACTGAGCAAGGCACAACACTTCACTTTCTTCTCTCCAAATAACCCAAGATCAACACGCTTTTCTGGGTTACCCACAATTCTTAAACCTGGGGTTTCCCTTAGATCTATCTCCTCTGACATTAGCAGTGTGCAACACATATAAAACATTTCTTCGGATTCCTGCTCATTGAACCCCTTAGGTGATTTATTAGATAGGATTAGTAAAATAATAGTCAAACAAACTCGCCAGTTATGACGCCATATCTTGGTTTCCTAAGGTACCTCTTGCCCAAGTTATCACTCTGCTCAGCAAAAACGCCACTGAAGATCCGAAATTTCTCCTTCCAGCTAAGGAGTTCTCCAGCATTACTAAGCAGTGTATCGGTTTCAACTTCATGTCGTTCGTCGACTCTGTGTATTGTATACAGGCAGTCTTTTGGGATGGCTATGGGCTCACCCCTTAGTGCAGTCTTGGCTGTTTAGTTAATCGGAGTTTAAAGCCGATCAACTGTACGAGGCTCATTACACATAACTTTTCCACCCCCTAGTAAGAAATAATTTAATCCCAAAAATAAGAATTAAAGTAAACTCTCAACATATATACCCTAGGAGACATACAGTATTTTGTATATATATATATATGAGGTCCTGGCTGACATGTATATGAAGCACGTGCAGGAGAGGATGTAACTCCACATCCAGAGTGGAATAATTTGTATCATATTCCCCCACGTGCTTATGTGAATATTATTGCCTGTGTTTTTGGGGACTGAAGTTTAGCTCTTAACCATTATCAAGTGAAATGAAATATCCTTCTCATTTCTGTTTTTAAGCTACTGTATGTAGCACTACTCAACTGGATCATTCCTTGGTTTAATATTCTTCTTAACAACTCTATACCTGAAGAAATGTTTCTTAACATCCATGTGTGAGTTCGTGTGTGAGCAGAGATTATGAGTGTAGGCTGGGATGGAAGAGTAAAGTGTTGAAGTGGAGGTGTGGGTTCGAGTAAAGGAAGAGGCTAATGTTTCGTGTGGGTTGGTTGAGGTGGAGTCATTTAGACCTCAATAATTACCCAATACCAGTGAGCAAAACATCTTTCCAAGCCGCCGTGAACGTGCTGTATATTTTTTTTTAATTGCTCGCTGGAGTGTGTCGCCTCCTCCTCATTGCTCCTAAATGATCCTTTATTGCCTCACCCGATTAAAATATGCAAACCATTTCCAACCTTTCATATATATTATGAGACGAACCAAGATCTTGCTTCCAAGTCGTTCTTAATATCTCCATCAGGGTCTCAAAGTAGGTACAGTCGTGTGGATGTGGATACACGTGCATGGATATTTGTGCACACTAGTAGTTAATGATATATAAGTGTATACTTAGGTGCTTGGATTGGGCATAGTTATGTGAATGTGAGTATGCGAAGGTTGTTGTACATATACGTACATGTATGTGTATATATACACTCTAAGCCCAGTACTGTCGTCAGGTGTCAGGTGTCCACATTAGCTGTTATTATTTTGCAAAATATCAGAGAGACAATCTAATTTGAGCACCGCCCATATTTCATACTAATCAAATTATTTATTCGTGCATGCGCACGGGTACCACACGAGACGAGTGCACATACCTCTGATTGTAATCAGAGCACACACACACACACACACACACATACACACAGCAGGAGGCCAAGGCAAGAGTATGACGAGAGCAATAGAGCGATGGTTGACACACTGGCTGCAGTGGCCAGAAGAGCTCATGCATGCAGGGCAAAGCTCCTGATCATGGGTGACTTTAACCACAAGGAGATCGATTGGGAGAACTTGGAGCCACATGGGGGCCAAGATACATGGAGGGCTAAGATGATGGAGGTGGTACTGGAAAACTTCATGTACCAACATGTAAGGGACACTACAAGAGAGAGAGGAGAGGATGAACCAGCAAGACTGGACTTAGTATTCACCTTGAGTAGTGCAGATATTGAGGACATCACATATGAAAGACCCCTTGGGGCCAGCGATCATGTGGCTTTAAGCTTCGAATACACAGTAGAGCTACAAGTGGAGGGGGAAGCAGGAAGGCCAGGACGAATGAAGCCAAACTACAAGAAAGGGGACTACACGGGAATGAGGAACTTCCTGAACGGGGTTCAGTGGGACAGACAACTGGCAGGGAAGCCAGTTAATGAGATGATGGAATATGTAGCAACAATGTGGAAGGAGGCTGAGGAGAGGTTTGTACCCAAGGGTAACAGGAATAATGAAAAAGCCAGGATGAGCCCATGGCTCACCCAAAAGTGCAGGGAGGCAAAAACCAAGTGTGCTAGGGAATGGAAGAAATATAGAAGGCAAAGGGCCCAGGAGAATAAGGAGAGCAGTCGTAGAGCCAGAAATGAATATGCACAGATAAGAAGGGAGGCCCAACGACAATATGAAAACGACATAGCAGCGAAAGCCAAATCTGACCCGAAACTGTTGTACAGCCACATCAGAAGGAAAACAACAGTCAAGGACCAGGTAATCAGGCTAAGGAAGGAAGGAGGAGAGACAACAAGAAATGACCGTGAAGTATGTGAGGAACTCAACAAGAGATTCAAAGAAGTGTTCACAGAGGAGACAGAAGGGGCTCCAGAAAGACGGAGAGGTGGGGCACACCACCAAGTGCTGGACACAGTACACACAACCGAGGAAGAAGTGAAGAGGCTTCTGAGTGAGCTAGATACCTCAAAGGCAATGGGGCCGGATAACATCTCTCCATGGGTCCTGAGAGAGGGAGCAGAGGCGCTATGTGTACCCCTAACGACAATATTCAATACATCTATTGAAACAGGGAGATTGCCTGAGGCATGGAAGACAGCAAATGTAGTCCCAATCTTTCAAAAAGGAGACAGACATGAAGCACTAAACTACAGACCAGTGTCACTGACATGTATAGTATACAGAGTCATGGAGAAGATTATCAGGAGAAGAGTGGTGGAACACGTAGAAAGGAATGATCTCATCAACAGCAGCCAACATGGTTTCAGGGACGGGAAATCCTGTGTCACAAACCTACTGGAGTTCTATGACATGGTGACAGCAGTAAGACAAGAGAGAGAGGGGTGGATGGATTGCAATTTCTTGAACTGCAAAAAGGCGTTTGACACAGTTCCACACAAGAGATTAGTGCAAAAACTGGAGGACCAAGCAGGGATAACAGGGAAGGCACTACAATGGATCAGGGAATACTTGCCAGGAAGACAGCAGCGAGTCATGGTACGTGGCGAGGTGTCAGAGTGGGCACCTGTGACCAGCGGGGTCCCACAGGGGTCAGTCCTAGGACCAGTGCTGTTTCTGGTATTTGTGAACGACATAATGGAAGGAATAGACTCCGTGGTGTCCCTGTTTGCAGATGACGTGAAGTTGATGAGAAGAATTTATTGGATCGAAGACCAGGCAGAACTACAAAGGAATCTGGACAGGCTGTAGACCTAGTCCAGCAATTGGCTCCTGGAGTTCAACCCCACCAAATGTAAAGTCATGAAGTTTGGGGAAGGGCAAAGAAGACCGCAGACGGAGTACAGTCGAGGGGGCCAGAGACTACAAACCTCACTCAAGGAAAAAGATCTTGGAGTGAGTATAACACCAGGCACATCTCCTGAAGCGCACATCAACCAAATAACTGCTGCAGCATATGGGCGCCTAGCAAACCTCAGAACAGCATTCCGACATCTTAATAAGGAATCGTTCAGGACCCTGTACACCGTGTACGTTAGGCCCATATTGGAGTATGCGGCACCAGTTTGGAACCCACACCTAGCCAAGCACGTAAAGAAACTAGAAAAAGTGCAAAGGTTTGCAACAAGACTAGTCCCAGTGCTAAGAGGTATGTCCTACGAGGAGAGGTTAAGGGAAATCAACCTGACGACACTGGAGGACAGGAGAGATAGGGGGGACATGATAACGACATACAAAATACTGAAAGGAATTGACAAGGTGGACAAAGACAGGATGTTCCAGAGATTGGACACAGTAACAAGGCGACACAGTTGGAAGTTGAAGACACAGATGAATCACAGGGATGTTAGGAAGTATTTCTTCAGCCACAGAGTAGTCAGTAAGTGAAATAGTTTGGGAAGCGATGTAGTGGAGGCAGGATCCATACATAGCTTTAAGCAGAGGTATGATAAAGCTCACGGTTCAGGGAGAGTGACCTAGTAGCGACCAGTGAAGAGGCGGAGCCAGGAGCTCGGACTCGACCCCCGCAACCTCAACTAGGTGAGTACACACATACACACACACACACACACACAATACATGTATATTTTTCTACTTCAGTTATTCAAACAGTCACGACTTCAAAAATTAATGCTTCTTGCTGGTCCCAGTACTTAGTATAAAGTTGTTTCTACTGTTGCTACTGTTTCTTTGCTGCTTTTCTTTTGCTTCTACTTCTGCTGCTAAAACTGCTGCTTCTGATGTGACTGTTGTTGTTAGTGCTGCTGCTGTCGTTGCTGCTGCTGTTACTGTTACAGCTAATTCAAACAGTACAGTTGTTAATATTAAACAAAATATGTAGCAATGATAATTTCCTCATTGCTAGTGATTCCACAGCTAGAGAACATTAATTCCCTTCAGAAGTTACTACTTACATGATGGTGTCCTCATCAGCAGTTCTGTTGAAGACATCAGATGGACGTCGATACACAGAGATAATCAACACACTGGCTTCTCTTTCCATATGGATGATGACTTCATATTGACAAGTATTTCTTTGATACACCAATATTAAATTCATTACTTACATCTGTGATTTATAACAGGTAACTACTGGAATTACTCATCTAAATGACATCTTGTTCGTATATTAGTACCAGTGATATATTTCATTAGCGTATTGTAGCGTGTATTATTGCTTTTGTAGTAACTGGTGTGTGTGTGTGTGTGTGTGTGTGTGTGTGTGTGTGTGTGTGTGTGTGTGTGTGTGTGTGTGTTACGCCAGCAGTCTCATGTCCAGCCATGTGACGGCTCTGTAGCAACACTCGAATTCCCTAAGTTAGGATATCCGATGTTAGTCAACACTCTCCCCGAGTTCCTGACGCTCACTGTATATATCTTCCAGGATTCAGTGTATTGCGACAAATGATTTAGCAGCGAAATATAACTGTTTCAGTAATCAAGGAGAATGCAAAATGAGTTTTCTCCCTCTCTCTTTCTCACTCCCTCTCTCTCTGACACACACACACACACACACACACACACACACACACACACACACACACACACACACACACATACACAAACACACACACACTGCGTTTTCTTGGACTGTAAGAAGACTTTTGACACAGTTTAACACAAGAGATTAGTGCAAAAGCTGGAGGACCAGGCAGGTATAACAGGGAAGGCACTGCAATGGATCACAGAATACCTGACGGGAAGACATCAGAGAGTCATGGTACGTGATGAGGTGTCAAAGTGGGCGCCTGTGACGAGCGGGGTTTGCCAGGGGTCAATCCTAGGACCGGTGGTGTTTCTGGAATATGTAAATGACATGACGGGAGGAATAGACTCAAGTGTCCGTGTTTGAAGACGAAGTCAAGTTAATGAGGAGAATTCAACCGGAGAAGGACCAGGAAGGACTACAAAAGGATCTGGATAGGTTACGGGCCTGGTCCAGCAAATGGCTCCTGGAGATCAACCTCACCAAGTACAAAGTCATGAAAATAGGGGAAGGGCAAAGAAGACCGCAGACAGAATACAGTACAGTAGGCCAAAGACTACAAACGTCACTCAGGGAAAAGGATTTTCGAGTAAGTGTAATACTGAGGAGCACATCTCGTAAGGCGCACATCATCCAAATAACTGCTGCAGCATATGAGCTCCTAGCAAACCTAAGAATAGCATTCCGACCATCTCAGTGAGGAATCGTTCAGGACACTGTACACCGTGTACATCAGGCCCATATTGGAGTATGGCGCACCAATTTGGAACCCTCACCTAGCCAAGCACGTCGGGAAATTAGAAAAAGTGCAAAGGTTTGCAACGAGACTAGTCCCAGAGCTAAGAGGTATGTCCTACGAGGAGAAGTTAAGGGAAATCGACCTGACGACACTGGAGGACAGGAGAGAGAGGAGGGATATGATAACGACTCGTAAAATACTATGAGGAATCGACAAGGTGGACAAGGACAGGATGTTCCAGAGATGGGACACAACAACGAAGGGTCACAATTGTAAGCTGAAGACTCAGATGAATCACAGGGATGTTAGGAAGTATTTCTTCAGCAACAGAGTCGTCAAGAAGTGAAATAGTCTAGAAAGTGATGTAGTGGAGGCAAGATCCATACATAGCTTTAAGAAGCGGTATGATTAAGCTCATGGAGCAGGAAGAGTGACCTAGTAGCGGCCACTGAAGAGACGGGGCCAGGAGCTGTGAATCGACCCTTGCAACCACAATTAGGTGAGCACACCTAATCCACATTCGACATAGAAATAACGGGACATTCTTTGACAAAGGAGAAACGGGAACATGAGGGTTCAGACGGATGTTGAAAACAAAGTTGAGTCACAGGGACGTTTGGAAGTATTTCTTCAGCCTGAGAGTTGTCAGGAAGTGGGACGACCTAGAGAGTCGAGTGCCGCTGTAAAACTCTGGATTTATTCGGGACTCACCTAGTGCGGGTGGGAGTTTGGGAACTCATTTCACCGCAACTCTTCTCCTGATCAGGTAGGGTGATCTACCAGGAATATTGTTTAATTTTTTGTATTTAGTCTGGTTACCAATAATGACACTGAAGTACAATTAACACCCTATGTATTTCTTCAATGTTCTACTTAATAACCATCCTGTAACCAGTATATTTTCATTGTCGGCTCTGCTGCTGGTGTGGTCATCCACAGTAGACACTCATATTTTGACGCTGAATCCCAGGCGACGGGACTTAGTGGGACACAGCGACTCATCTCTCCCTTGCGATCTGAGGTGAGATACACAGAACCAGAAATGACAGGAGCTTCTCCATCTACTTAACATCAGACTACCACCGCCTACCCAGGATACAGGACATCACATCTTCATTACATCTTAAGAAGACATCCTGAACTAAAAGAGTTTTGTGTCTCAAGATCTCACTTGAACCAACGGCGGCCTTTACGTTATGACATTTAATTAAATACTTTTTAATTTTTCCCTTATTACTTTTCTCCGAAGTTATTCATTATTTCTTTTTGCATACTTCTGGTAAGGTGGAAGGCGTTCCAGCGATACATACTAAGCTTTAATAAGAGGTACAGCATAGCTCTCTAAGCCAGGAAAGAGTGAACACGGTAGCAGCTAGCTAAGAGGCCGGGCCAGGAGCTGAACTTCAACCCCTGAAACCATATTCAGTAGAGTACATACGAGTAAAGGTGAGTAACACACAACCACTAATAAGTCTTCAAGGAGCTGAACAAACGGAGTAACATTACTAAAGAGTCAAAGAGGATGAGTACATCAACGAGTACTAAACACAATGCACACAGCAACAGAAGAGGCGCAGAAACTACTGAGTGAACTAGATACCTTGAAGGCAATTGTACTACATTGGTCCTGAAAGAGGGAGCAGAAACACTGTCTGAACTACTGGCCACAATCCTCAACATGTCATTTGATACAGATAAATTGCCAGAAGTGAGAAGGAAGCAGATATAGTTCTCATAATTAAGAAAGATGATAGGTAGCACTAAACTGCAGGCCAGTGACACTAACGTGCGTAATGCTTAAAAGGTTATACAGACTATCAACAGGGTCATAAACAACAATCAGCACGTTTTTAGTGATGGTAAATACTGCTTCACAAACCTTCTGTGTAGCAAGAGAAAGCAGAATGGGTGAATTGTAATAAGAAATAAGACTTTTCATGCAGTAGTGGGATTAAAGCTATAGAAGCAGGCAGAAAGAACAGGAAAGATACTACTGCTGATCAAGAAATACCTAACAGACAGGAAAGAAGTGTGACAGTAGGGTTCAACAACATGACGGAATATGTATAACAGACAGTGTCCTGTTCGCGAATGAAGAGAAACTAGAGCATAAAACATTAGAATGAAGGAACACTGCAGCAGGCCTACAGACCCATACTAGGCAAGTCCTTTTCAAACCCAATGCCAGTAACAAGATATTTTTCTAGCCCATTCTCAAAGTTGAACAAGGAATAAGCTTTGATAATCTTAATGGAGTAAACACAACCAGAAGAGGAACAGGAAAGTCTATAAACAGACCTGATTATGCAGCAGGGTTGGTCTTACAAGTGGCAGTAGGTGGCAGTTGATTTAATTAATTAATCTATATTGATAATGCTCCCCTCCATATCTTTGAATGCAAGTAAAAATTTATATAGATATATTTTGCATTGGGGGAGAGAGAGAGAGAGAGAGAGAGAGAGAGAGAGAGAGAGAGAGAGAGAGAGAGAGAGAGAGAGAGAGAGAGAGAGAGAGAGAGAGAGAGAGAGAGAGAGAGAAAAGAAAGAGAACGAGAGAAAAGAAAGAGAAAGAGAGATAGAGAGATAGAGAGAGAGAGAGAAAAAAAAAAAAAAGAGAGAGAGAGAGAGAGAAAAAAAAAAGAGAGAGAGAGAGAGAGAGAGAGAGAGAGAGAGAGAGAGAGAGAGAGAGAGAGAGAGAGAGAGAGAGAGAGAGAGAGAGAGAGAGAGAGAAAGAGAGAGAGAGAGAGAAGAGCAATCACTGGGTCACACTTTTTAGAAAGTTAGGTTAATCTTTTTCAGTCCTTATGTTTGCATGGAGTGTTGATTCAAAAGAAATTACATTATTTTATTCGTAGCATCAACAGTTGCATGATAAATTAATAATACACATTTTTATCGAGTCGACGGTTTGCCAGAAAACAAAATAATAATTATGTAAGTAAATTTATCACGCAAACAAAGGCATACTGCTGACATTAATAAAAAATATATACGAATGCAGAACAAGCTTTCATTGTGAAGATGTTTTACTCAGTGTAGAGCTTTATCCTGTGAATGACTTGGTAAAGCTCTACACAGAGTGAAACATGACATGATAAAGCTCTACGCTGAGTGAAACATGACATGATAAAGCTCTACACAGAGTGCAACATGACATGATAAAGCTCTACGCTGAGTGAAACATGACATGATAAAGCTCTACACTGAGTGAAACATGACATGATAAAGCTCTACACTGAGTGAAACATGACATGATAAAGCTCTGCACAGAGTGCAACATGACATGATAAAGCTCTACGCTGAGTGAAACATGACATGATAAAGCTCTACACTGAGTGAAACATGACATGATAAAGCTCTACACTGAGTGAAACATGACATGATAAAGCTGTACACAGAGTGCAACATGACATGATAAAGCTCTACACAGAGTGCAACATGACATGATGAAGCTCTACACAGAGTGAAACATGACATGATGAAGCTCTACACAGAGTGCAACATGACATGATAAAGCTCTACACAGAGTGAAACATGACATGATAAAGCTCTACACAGAGTGAAACATGACATGATAAAGCTCTACACAGAGTGAAACATGACATGATAAAGCTCTACACAGAGTGAAACATGACATGATAAAGCTCTACACAGAGTGAAACGTTTTTCCAGTTCAAGCTCGTTCTGTTCCTTTGTCATTTCTTTATTAAATTTATTTTAGTGCATGATAACATAGTAGCAACAATAATCGTATAATGCCTGTAATGAAATATTTAATCATCAAAACAAAAAGCATTAAATGCAACAAAAGAATATCAACAAGGATATTCATTTCATACAACCGACATATTCTCTCTTATGTTCTTCGTGTATCTCCTCAATCCCTGATGAAGAACCCGTCATGGGGGCTCATCCTTTTTCTGATAATTCTCGAAGTTCCAGCGCCGGGTCATCCTATGACAAAGACTCGCGTCCAGGAGTATTTGTCCTGTTTCCTGACACATCTCGCCTAACCTACTTACCTTTCTCCATGACTGGAATATCATTACGTAAACGTCTGCCGCGTTTTTTTTTCGCATACTTCTCCCGAATTTAGTCCGAAGAAATCGAAGTACGAGAGCAAATACTATAGCGTAGTTTAAAGGACACTGACACCCAATTCTTCTATTCTGTTAAATTAATTCGTTAAGCAAAGTTAACCAGAAATAAGCACTGCAAGTCCAAGTGTTGATAAGGCAATTTTTTTTAAACCAACATTCTTATTTTTCAAATCTAGAGTTGCCAAATCCTCCTAATGTGTGTGGCCCTACGGATACACCTGTTGGTAGAGTCTGAAGACAGTTAACAACCTCTATTGGTAGCCATGTGCATGCAGATAGTTGAGAACCTCTACTGGTAGCCATGAAACTGGAGACAGGTAAGAACCTTTACTGGTAGCCATTAGACTGGAGACAAGTAGCAATTAATGCTGGAAGCCATGACACTGGAGACAGGTAAGAACCTCTACTGGTAGCCATGAGAATGGAGACAAGTAGCAACCTCTACTGGTAGCCATGAGACTGGAGACATGGAGCAACCTCTACTGGTAGCCATGAGACTGGAGACAGTTAAGAACCTCTATTGGTAGCCATGAGACTGGAGACAAGTAGCAATTTATGCTGGAAGCCATGACACTGGAGACAGGTAAGAACCTCTACTGGTAGCCATGAGAATGGAGACATGGAGCAACCTCTACTGGTAGCCATGAGACTGGAGACAGTTAAGAACCTCTATTGGTAGCCATGAGACTGGAGACAAGTAGCAATTTATGCTGGAAGCCATGACACTGGAGACAGGTAAGAACCTCTACTGGTAGCCATGAGAATGGAGACATGGAGCAACCTCTACTGGTAGCCATGAGACTGGAGACATGGAGCAACCTCTACTGGTAGCCATGAGACTGGAGACAGTTAAGAACCTCTATTGGTAGCCATGAGAATGGAGACAGTTAAGAACCTCTACTGGTAGCCATGAGACTGGAAACAGGTAAGAACCTCTACTGGTAACCATGAGATTGGAGACAGGTAGCAACTTCTACTGGTAGCCATGAGACTGGAGACAGGTAAGAACCTCTATTGGTAGCCATGAGTCTGGAGATAGTTAGCAGTCTCTATTGGTAGCCATGAGACTGGAGACAGTTAAGAACCTCTACTGGTAGCCATGAGGCTGGAGACAGGTAAGAACCTCTACTGGTAGCCATGAGTCTGGAGACAGGTAGCAACTTCTACTGGTAGCCATGAGACTGGAGATAGTTAGCAGCCTTAATTGGTAGCCATGAGACTGGGGACAGTTAAGAACCTCTACTGGTAGCCATGAGACTGGAGACAGGTAAGATCCTCTACTGGTAGCCATGAGACTGGAGACAGGTAAGAACCTCTACTGGTAGCCATGAGACTGGAGACAGGTAAGAACCTCTACTGGTAGCCATGAGACTGGAGACAGGTAAGAACCTCTACTGGTAGCCATGAGACTGGAGACAGGTAAGAACCTCTACTGGTAGCCATGAGACTGGAGACAGGTAAGAACATTTACTGGTAACCATGAGATTGGAGACAGGTAGCAATCTCTAGTGGTAACCATGAGATTGGATACAGGTAGCAATCTCTAGTGGTAACCATGAGAATGGAGACAGGTAGCAATCTCTAGTGGTAACCATGAGATTGGAGACAGGTAGCAATCTCTAGTGGTAACCATGAGATTGGAGACAGATAGCAATCTCTAGTGGTAACCATGAGATCTTAGACAGTTAGCGATCTCTGTTGGTAGCCATGAGACTGGAGACTACACAAGGTCTCCTGGCAGCAATAATTATCTAATAACAAGTGGGCGTGAATTTAGCAGTGAATAATAGAATGCATTTAAAATGTAAAATATTGTGCATAAACTGCAATGCAATAATAATTGATTACTTTAAATAATCATGATTATTAGAAAAAAGAAATATAATTAAATGTACCTGGAATACAAAAAAAATATGGTTACAATGTGAATGGAAAAAAGTAAAAAAAAAAAATCTTGAAACATATTGACACTTGATTAAAATTAAAGTAATATTTATGATAAATTAAACACATGTGCAACACTAGGGTATCTTTATTGTGGAAACGTTTTACCAATAACGATTCACAGTAGGCGAAACGTTTCGGAATAAAGCTGTCTACTGTTGCCTATGTGTCTTATCTACCAACCAGTCGGTATTGTATACCATATTGATATTCACTCTGTCAGACACTGCAACACAATGGTATCTTGGTACAGAAGAGAGAACACCTTGGACAACTTTTTCAAGTGAGAATTGTTTGATCTGAGAGGGACGTGACCTCTCAGTGGCTACATTCTCTCTATTACTACTCTGCACCCCCTTCCCCCCCATCCCCCAGTATATAAGTCTCCACACTGTCTCTTGTTTCTTCAGATTGTTTCAGAATATGGAACAGAACTCTTCTCCAGGCTGAGGGACTGACAACCTCAAATCTACGACTTTAAGGGTGATGAACTGATTACATCGTTTTCAAATCACTACTGTTCCTGCCTACTTTATGTACTCGACTGAAGAAGCCTGCTGTGTAGGCGAAATGTTTCGGAATAAAGTTCCCTAAATGTTACCCATGTGTCTTACCTACCAACTTGTCGGTATTGTAAACCATTTTGATATTCATTCAAAAATACACAAGTATTGCACATATGTCTAATTTATCAACTTGTCGGTTCTCTGAATCATTTATCTGTAATATTTATACTCAGCATTCTCAAAATGTCAAGGAATCTCAGAAAAAATAACATTATTAAAAATTCTGTTTCATAATGTAATTGATTACGAGAAGAAAATAGCAAATGTAGAGTGTGTGTGTGTGAGAGAGAGAGAGAGAGAGAGAGAGGCACTCACCAGACCTAAACAGGTAAAGAGTGCCAAAAACTTTTCAAACTGCTCAGATTTCATCAGTGTCAAGTTTCTCTCATTCAACAAACTTCCATCAAAACGAAATTTAGTACTGATGACGGATTCTGGGAAGTTTAGAAATAGGCTTTTGCTGGGGTTACCCCTTTAAAGTTGCTGGTTGACGTATCCACTCAATAACAAGACCTTGTGTGTGTGTGTGTGTGTGTGTGTGTGTACTCACCAATTTGTACTCGCATATTTGTGGTTGCAGGGGTCGATACATCTCCTGGCCCCGCCTCTTCACTGATCGGTACTAGCTCCTCTCTCCCTGCTCCATGAGCTTTATCATACGTCGTCTTAAAACTACGTATATTTCCTGTCTCCACTACGTCACTTGTCAGACTATTCTACTTCCTAACAACTCTAAAGCTAAAGAAATATTTCCTAACAGCTCTTTGACTCATCTGAGTCTTCAGCTTCGTAATGTAGATGAATGGTTCAGAAGACCGACACGTTGATAAATTAGACACATGTGCAACTCTTGGGTATCTTTATTGAGAAAACGTTTCGCCACACAGTCGCTTCATCAGTCCATACAAAAGAAAGACGTGAAGACTGACCACATCGACTCAAGGTTAAGGGACTGATTACCTCATTCTCCTCCTGTTCTTCACATCTTTCCTTTGTATGAACTGATGAAGCCACTGTGTGGCGAAACGTTTCCTCAATAAAGATACCCAAGAGTTGCACATGCGTCTAATTTATCAACATGTCGGTTCTCTGAATCATTCATCTACAATCCTGTCAGACATTGCAACTCCTTGGGATCTTAATACTTGGGAATTCTTCACTTGCCTAACCCTTGGGCACGACCTACTTCCACACTGGACAAATGTGACACCATCTACGACTGCTGCACCTGTCCTGCTTACGGTATATAAGCCACTTCCACTGTGCAATCAGGTCCCTGCACAATCGAATAATTGAAGCTACCAATGCAACTTGCCAATTAGCTTCCACAAAGATATACCAACAATATAAACTTACTAGAGAAATTAGAGACACTTTAAGAAATTATCAAGCAGAATGTCGAAGGCATCTTCAAACGCGACAACCACCAGCAGCTACACTGCACCGATTAAGGCAAGAATTAATTAACATGATTAGTCAACACAAACGAGACATATGGAAATTTCTAGTTCTTCAAGCTAATCAATATAAACGTGAACCAGCAAAATTCTGGAGTAAGATCCGACAACTTTTAGGGGGAAAGCACAAGGTTCCTAACCACCTAGTTCATACCTTCACTGATGAGGATGATGAAGATGTTGAAATTAA
Organism: Cherax quadricarinatus; assembly: GCF_038502225.1. Lineage (NCBI taxonomy): Eukaryota > Metazoa > Arthropoda > Malacostraca > Decapoda > Parastacidae > Cherax > Cherax quadricarinatus. The sequence continues at coordinate 9,484,680 of NC_091360.1, forward strand.
ACTTGACGATCCACAGGACCAGGCTAATTTGATGGGTGAAGTATGGGAGAAAATTCTCTCTCACAATAACAGTCGTCAATTTAATAATAATCATTATAAGTTAGTAAATGAATGGAGAGATGAGAACTTGGATGATCTACAACCACTACCTACCATCGATACTTCAACTCTTGAAGATACCCACCCGCTTACTAGACCTATTACATTACTAGAGATAAGTCAGGTTATTGGAAGAATGAGAAATAGAGCCCCTGGCCTCTCTGGAATAACAATGAAACAAATAAAGTACCTACCTAGAAATTGCAAACAGTCCTTGGTAAATATCTTTAATGCCATCTTGGCCTCAGGACATTTTCCAGTTGTTTTTAAGACTGCTAGGATGATCTTTCTTGCTAAGCCCAATAAAGACATCCACCAACCTGGGAACTATAGACCTATATCTTTACTTGAAGTCACTGGAAAAGTTCTTGAGAAAGTCATTTCCAACAGATTGAACTACTATATGGAGTTTAATCACTTGTTTACTGAAAAACAATTTGGCTTTAGAACACATAGAGGTACCAATCATGCAATAAATGTTATTTTTGACACCGTAGCAAGTCTAAAACAGCAGGGCAATCTTGCCTTAATTGCCACCAGAGATGTTCATAAAGCTTTTGATAGCTTATGGCATGATGGCCTTATATACAAACTCATTGACCTACCAGACCATAACTGGACTTTTCTCAGAGTAATTTATAATTTCTTAACTCAAAGAAAAATCATTCCCACCTTTCATGGCAAGTCGACAGAACCTTTTATACTGACGGCTGGTGTCCCACAAAGTTCTTGTCTCAGTCCACTTCTGTTTAACATTTATGTGAATGACCTTCCTCAACCAGAGTTTAATGACACAATTGTGACACAGTTTGCAGATGATGTTATTCATGTCGTCTCATCAACTCCAGTAACAGGAAAATACAAGTATGAGAGAGTCATAGAAAAAATGAATATTGAACTTCGTCGAACATCTAATTGGGAGAAGAAATGGAGAATTACGACTAATCCTGACAAGGTCCTTGTTAGCACGATAGGATGTTTTGCATCAACCATCGAAGATAAAGGGGGTATCTCCATCAGAGGTACACCTGTAGCCATTAGAAACCCTAACAAGATCTTGGGATATGAAATAGACAGGCTGCTCCACTCAACATCTCATGTAACTAAAAAGATCAACACAGCCAAAGCCGGTCTTAGCAGACTCTTTCGATTCAATCAAGCCCCTCAACATGTCAAAAAACATCTGTATAAAATGATAATAAGACCTATACTCGAATACCCTTGTGTCCCAATGTCATTAACAACAAAGACCAACATGCTGCGGTTACAAAGGGTCCAGAATAGAGCTCTTCGCTTTATTACCGATACCAGGAGGAGAGACAGAGTTAAAATGGCAGATTTACACACACAACAAGATATTACTGCCATAAATGTACGCCTTGACACCCTAAAAAAGAAACAACTTTATACAATGCAAGAACTATACATGCCAGATAGAGAACATCTTATACAAGTGATAAATACCACCGATTACACCATCAATACTCCGCCTCACAGGACTCAAAGAATGACTCTCCCACAGAGGGTCCGTCGTTTTATTCATAAAGATGATTACCCTCGACCCATGATTTTGAGCAACTTACCTGATGAAGAAGATTGGATACCACCAGAACCCTTCTATGTATACTGAGAAAATCATCGCCCCCAATTAGGGAGACATCTTAAATAACTTTCTAATGTAAAATTATGCTATTGACTATTGTTGGACACCACCATTAAGAAGCTATTGTCACGAACTTATAAACTGGCCAGAAAATTATTGCCTTTCTTGTATAAATATCCGTTGTGCAATCGCGAAAAAAAAAAAAAAAAAAAAAAAAAAAATGCAACTTGTATAATTACTACCAATTCAGAGTCATGTAGTTATATACCTATTATATCTATGTGACTCTGATGGGTTATTATTATACCCCTTAAAGAATATCTTATCAATTCACATACACTTATTAAATTGCACCATAGTGGTTGGGCCACTTACCTTTTATATCCTACCTCTCCCCTCCCCTCCCACCCTTTTCCAATATTTCCATCCATACCCATCCTTGTTAGGTAAGACACATATGCAACAGTTAGGTATCTTTATTATGAAACGTTTCGCCTACACAGTAGGCTTCTTCAGTCAAGTACAGAAAAGTTGATAGAAGCAGAAGATACTTGAAGACGATGTAATCAGTCCATCACCCTTAAAGTTATGAGGTGGTCAGTCCCTCAGTCTGGAGAAGAGCATTGTTCCATAGTATGAAACAATATGGAGATGAAGTGACAGGATGGAGCTTTTTATAGCGCCAAGAGGTGAGACGTAGGCCACTAGGAGAGGTAAGAACTCAGATGCTGAGAGGTCAGGTCCCTCTCAAATCCAGCCGCTCTCACTAGTGGAAGTTGTCGAAGTTGATTGCAGGTCTGTACCAAGATACCCTTGTGTTGCAGTGTCTGACAGATTGAACATTAAAATGGTATAAAATACCGACAGGTTGTTAGGTAAGACACATATGCAACAGTTAGGTATCTTTATTATGAAACGTTTCGCCTACACAGTAGGCTTCTTCAGTCAAGTACAGAAAAGTTGATAGAAGCAGAAGATACTTGAAGACGATGTAATCAGTCCATCACCCTTAAAGTTATGAGGTGGTCAGTCCCTCAGTCTGGAGAAGAGCATTGTTCCATAGTATGAAACAATATGGAGATGAAGTGACAGGATGGAGCTTTTTATAGCGCCAAGAGGTGAGACGTAGGCCACTAGGAGAGGTAAGAACTCAGATGCTGAGAGGTCAGGTCCCTCTCAAATCCAGCCGCTCTCACTAGTGGAAGTTGTCGAAGTTGATTGCAGGTCTGTACCAAGATACCCTTGTGTTGCAGTGTCTGACAGATTGAACATTAAAATGGTATAAAATACCGACAGGTTGTTAGGTAAGACACATATGCAACAGTTAGGGTGATGGACTGATTACATCGTATTCAAGTATCTTCTGCTTCTATCAACTTTTCTGTACTTGACTGAAGAAGCCTACTGTGTAGGCGAAACGTTTCATAATAAAGATACCTAACTGTTGCATATGTGTCTTACCTAACAACCTGTCGGTATTTTATACCATTTTAATGTTCAATCTGTCAGACACTGCAACACAAGGGTATCTTGGTACAGACCTGCAATCAACTTCGACAACTTCCACTAGTGAGAGCGGCTGGATTTGAGAGGGACCTGACCTCTCAGCATCTGAGTTCTTACCTCTCCTAGTGGCCTACGTCTCACGTCTTGGCGCTATAAAAAGCTCCATCCTGTCACTTCATCTCCATATTGTTTCATACTATGGAACAATGCTCTTCTCCAGACTGAGGGACTGACCACCTCATAACTTTAAGGGTGATGGACTGATTACATCGTCTTCAAGTATCTTCTGCTTCTATCAACTTTTCTGTACTTGACTGAAGAAGCCTACTGTGTAGGCGAAACGTTTCATAATAAAGATACCTAACTGTTGCATATGTGTCTTACCTAACAACCTGTCGGTATTTTATACCATTTTAATGTTCATACCCATCCTTCTTCCTTACCCATCTTACCAAAGCTCTGGTCATCAGAACTCGAGAGAACTCGAAGCCACTTCTCCGCGCATATGCTGTATTCTGTAAAGTAAAAGGACACAAGTGCAACTAATGTGACATTTATTGTGGCAACGTTTCGCTCTCCAGGAGCTTTATCAAGCTCCTGGAGAGCGAAACGTTGCCACAATAAATGTCACATTAGTTGCACTTGTGTCCTTTTACTTTACATATTGTCGGTAATTCTACCAACTTTATTACATGCTGTATTCTATTCAAGATTGACGGACTGACCACATCGACTCAAGATTGAGGGACTGATTACCTCATTCTCCTCCTGTTCTTCACGCATTTCCATTGTATAGAATGATGAAGCCACTGTGTGGCGAAACGTTTCCTCAATATAGATACCAAAGATTTACACGTGTGTCTAATTTATCAACTTCCTATTGTGACCCCATGTTTCTGTGTCCCATTTCTGACTCATCCTGTCTCTGTCCACCTTGTCAATTCCTCGCAGTATTTTGTATGTCGTTATCATGTCTCTCCTAGCCCTACTTTCATCCAGTGTCGTCGGGCCGATTTCCCTTAACCTTACTTCGTAGGACGGATTTCCCTTAACCTTACTTCGTAGGATATTCATTTTAGCTCTGGAACTAGCCTTGTTGCAAACCTTTGCACTTTCTCTAATTTCTTGACGTGCTTGGCCAGATGTGGGTTCCAGACTGAGGTATCAGAACGTTATTCTCAGATTTGCCAGGCGCCCATATGCTGCAACAATTATTGGTTGATGTGCCCCTCAGGATATGTGCTCGGTATTATACTCACCCCAAGATCCATTTCCATGAGTGAGGTTTGCAGTCTTTGGCCACCTAGCCTATACTCTGTCTGTGGTGTTCTTTGCTCTTCCCCGATGACTTTGGTCCAGTTGCTGGACCAAACTTCCAGCCTGTCCAGGTCTCTTTGTAGTCCTGCCTGATCCTCATCCTATTTAACTCTCCTCATTAACTTCACATCATCTGCAAACATGGACACTTCTGAATCTATCGCTTCCTTCATGTCATTCACATATACCAAAAATAGCACTAGTCCTAGGACTAACCCCGGTGGGGTCCCACTCGTCACAGGCGTCCACTGTGATACCTCATCACGTACCGTGCCTCATTGTTGCCTCCCTGTCAGGTATTCTCTGATCCATTGCAGTGCCCTTCCTGTTATATGTGCCTGATCCTCTAGCTTCTGTACTAATATCTTGTGAGAAACTGTGTCGAAGGTCTTCTTGCAGTCCATGAAAATGCAAGCAACCTACCCCTCTCTCTCGTGTCTTGCTTCTGTTACCTTGTCATAAAACTTCAGTAGGTTCATGACACAGGATTTGCCTTCCATGAATCCGTGCTGGTTGTCGTTCATAAGCTTGTTCCGTTCTAGGTGCTCCACCACTCTCCTCCTGATATTTTGTGTGTGCGCGTGCGTGTGTGCGTGTGTGTGCGCGTGTGTACGTGTGTGCGCGCGCGCATTCGCATTGGAAGTGCCATGATCCTTTGCAGTGAACACGCCTCCTCCTCCTCCTCCTCTTTCTCCCTCTTATCTTCTTCTGTTCTTCCCTTCCTCCTCCCCCTCCTCCTCGTCCCCGTTCTCCTCCATCTCCATCCCCTTAGTCCCTCTTACTCTCTTCCTTTTACTCCCCCCCCCTCACACTCTTTTTGCTCTCCCTCCTCTTCCTGCTGATCTTACTCTTCCGTTTTCCGGTTTTCCTCCTCCTTCACCTCCCTTTCTGTCTCCCTCTCTCATTATTCTGCTCTTTCTCCCTCTCACTCACCTTTTCTTCCTCCTCTTCAAACTCCCTCTTACACTGCATTTGTCTCTCCCTCTCCTCTTCTTCCTCCTCTTGCTCCTCCTCCCCCTCCTGAGAATAATAATAGCCCACTCTGGCTCCAGTTAATTTAATGAGCCACGATCCCCTGATCATCTTCAGAAATTTATTTGACTGCTGCCTGGCTCCCTTGAAGCAGTGCCAGGTGGCACCACCAGCTCTCATGGTGTTAGAGTGCCACTCATACAGTGCCAAATGACGCGAACACAACTCAGTGTTATTATGATGTTTGTACAGGGCCAAATGGCATCAGCATTTTTGACAGTGTTACAGTGAAACTCGCACAGTGTCACATGCGAGGAACAACTATTTTACTGTCAGATGACATCAGGTCTCACAGTGTTATATAGGCAGTGTCAGATGACGCTACTAGGCCTGAAAAGGGTACTAAGACACTTGAAGCAACGCAAGTTGTCACCAGCAGCTATCGCAGTGAGACCCTGACATTTGAAGCAGTTCTAGGTGACACTGTTGTTGCTATCACAGTTTAGCAGTGAAAGTTTCGGGTAGTGGCAGGTGACACCTGGAACCCTCATAGTGTGTAACTGGCACTAAACATTTCAGAGTAATCAGAAGCACTCAGAATAAGAACATTAACACATGAGTGTCAGAAAGAACTGATGTTCTCGGTGTGTAACAATGAAAGCTCCTGGTGTCAAGCAACACCAGAAGCTCTCAGGGTGTTAGACACGATGGTTTAACGTAACTCGTATCTCAATCTCATAAATCCCTTCCAAATGGTCTGCATTAACAGATTCAGTGAGTGTCAGAAAGTTTGGATTGGCATCGGCTGTATGTTTGAGGAAACTTATAGTTTAGTGATGATTGATGTTTGTGCTCGTATTAAGTGTCCTCTAAACATAAAACTAATGAATACTTTGGATTTAATTGCTACTACCACTACTGCTATTACTACTACTACTTCTACAGTTCCTCCTAATAACTCTGTACTACTACTACTACTAGCAGTACTATAACTCCTACTACTATTACATCTTCTACGTTATTATTATTATTATTATTATTATTAATTAATAATAATAATATTATTATTATTATTACTATTATTATATTATCATTATTGCTAATTATTATTATTATTATTATTATTATTATTATTATTATTATTATTATTATTATAAAGCAGGTCAGGAGATCTATATGGCATTATACAGAAAAGAATTTCTTTTCGTCACGTTGTCGCAATTCCCCTGTGAGAATATTCCTGTTCCTCATATGACATGATTTATTATAGGATTACTTAGCTTAAACCTTCTAATACTGCCACAAAAAAATTCATGGTGGGAACGTGCAGGATTAAAGTAAATTCTCATTATATATACATACATTGAGAGCCATACCTTTCGGTGTATGTATTCTGGCCTCTACAAGGTGAGCACCTCTTTTCAGTCCGTCTTCTTAATCACAGACATTAGTTCACTGTTATGAAGACAAAGTGACTGATAGTCACTTTAAACAGTGAAAATCTGACATAGTTATGTCTACCTCGCTCAGTGATGCCACTTTTCTGTTCGTGTCACAGAATTTTTTATCGCCTCTATCGTGGTACGTTATAATTGGTTATCTTTTATGGACAAAGAACAATCTAACCAAGAAATTTGTTGTAAATCTTATGTGAGAACTCCAAATAGATTTTTATGACAGTTAAAAAATTTGCTTGTATTTATTGACTCAGGCCAGTTGATTACTTCCCAAAACTAAAATGTCCATACACACAATTTATAAACAGTCCAAACACCTATATAATTAACAAATAACGATGATTCCCTGAAATACTCTCAGAAATCAATATATTTATTTTTATTCACCTCAGACGATATTAATTATATAAAAGCAGGAGTTGAAAATCCTAAACACAGTGAATACTTTGCTGTCAACTACAAAACCTAACTCGTATAAAAACAAGAAACCTGTCTGTTTGAGTGGCATCTCTGTTGTGCGCTTATTATACAGTGAATCGATCTTCCTCCATTCCTTGTGCTGACTGATCCACATAGGTTTAGACTTTTAGGTCCCCTCAAGGAAGGTTCCTTGATGTTGGTGAGGGGCTCTTGATTTAGGGAATTAGATCCATGCTCCAGTTCCCCGAATTAAGCCTGAATGCCTTCCACTTCCCCCCCCCAGGCGCTGTATAATCCTCCGGGTTTAGCGCTTCCCCCTTGATTATAATAATAATAATAATAGACTTTTAGGTTATCATTAATAACAAAATAATAAAATAATAGTAATAAATAAAAATATAATAACACTAATAATAACAATAATAGCAGTAGTTGTAGTGGTAATAATAGAATTATCCTCCATTATACTCTCTGTGGATCTATAAAGAATAGAGAACATTATAAGTGTCATAGATCCCTGTCTATCAGGAGCTAACATACTAATTTTAAACATTTTTTTTCATTTATAATAGAAAAACCAAACCTTACACACCGTGTGTCACGTCGTTACCTTAGTACAGTTCTCGTTACCTAAGTACAGTTCTCGTTACCTTAGTACAGTTATCGTTACCTTAGTACAGTTATCGTTACCTTAGTACAGTTATCGTTACCTTAGTACAGTTATCGTTACCCAAGTACAGTTCTCGTTACCTAAGTACAGCTCTCGTTACCTTAGTACAGTTATCGTTACCTAAGTACAGTTATCGTTACCTAAGTATAGTTCTATTTACCTAAGTACAGTTTTCGTTACCTTAGTACAGTTATCGTTACCTTAGTACAGTTCTCGTTACCTAAGTACAGTTCTCGTTACCTTAGTACAGTTATCGTTACCTTAGTACAGTTATCGTTACCTTAGTACAGTTATCGTTACCTTAGTACAGTTATCGTTACCCAAGTACAGTTCTCGTTACCTAAGTACAGCCCTCGTTACCTTAGTACAGTTATCGTTACCTAAGTACAGTTATCGTTACCTAAGTATAGTTCTATTTACGTAAGTACAGTTTTCGTTACCTTAGTACAGTTCTCGTTACCTTAGTACAGTTCTCGTTACCTTAGCACAGTTCTCGTTACCTAAGTACAGTTCTCGTTACCTAAGTACAGTTCTCGTTACCTTAGTAGAGTTCTCGTTACCTTAGTACAGTTCTCGTTACCTTGGTACAGTTCTCGTTACCTTAGAACAGTACTCGTTACCTAAGTACAGTGCTCGCTAACTAAGTACAATTCTCGTTACCTAAGTACAATTCTCGCTACCTCAGTAAAGTTCTCGTTACCTAAGTACAGTTTTCGTTACCTTAGTACAGTACTCGTTACCTAAGTATAGTTAGGTAAGACACATATGCAACAGTTAGGTATCTTTATTTCGAAACGTTTCGCCTACACAGTAGGCTTCTTCAGTCGAGTACAGAAAAGTTGATAGAAGCAGAAGATACTTGAAGACGATGTAATCAGTCCATCACCCTTAAAGTTTTGAGGTGGTCAGTCCCTCAGTCTGGAGAAGAGCATTGTTCCGTTGTCTGAAACAATATGAAGTTGAAGTGACAGGATGGAGCCTTTATATAGTGCCAGGAGGTGAGACGTAGGTTGCTTTGGGAGGGCAGGTCCCTCTCAAACCCAGCCGTTCTCACTAGTAGAGGTCGAAGTTGATGGTCTGTACCAAGATACCCTTGTGTTGCAGTGTCTGACAGAATGAACATTAAAATGGTATAAAATACCGACAGATTGTCGGTATTTTATACCATTTTAATGTTCATACCTAAGTATAGTTCTATTTACCTAAGTACAGTTTTCGTTACCTTAGTACAGTTCTCGTTACCTTAGTACAGTTCTCGTTACCTAAGTACAGTTTTCGTTGCCTTAGTACAGTTCTCGTTACGTAAGTACAGTTCTCGTTACCTAAGTACAGTTTTCGTTACCTTAATACAGTATACTCGTTACCTAAGTACAGTTCCCATTACCTTAGTACAGTTCCCGTTACCTTAGTACAGTTCTCGTTACCTAAGTACAATTTTCGTTACATAAGTACAGTTCTCGTTACATAAGTACAGTTCTCGTTACCTAAGTACAGTTCTCGTTACCTAAGTACAGTTTTCGTTATATAAGTACAGTTCTCGTTACCTAAGTACAGTTCTCGTTACATAAGTACAGTTCTCGTTACCTAAGTACAGTTCTCGTTACCTAAGTACAGTTCTCGTTACCTAAGTACAGTTCTTGTTACCTAAGTACAGTTCTCGTTACCTAAGTACAGTTTTCGTTACCTTAGTACAGTACTCGTTACCTAAGTACAGTTCTCGTTACCTAACTACAGTTCTCGTTACGTAAGTACAGTTCTCGTTACGTAAGTACAGTTCTCGTTACCTAACTACAGTTCTCGTTACGTAAGTACAGTTCTCGTTACCTAACTACAGTTCTCGTTACGTAAGTACAGTTCTCGTTACGTAAGTACAGTTCTCGTTACCTAAGTACAGTTCTCGTTACCTAAGTACAGTTCTCGTTACGTAAGTACATTTCTCGTTACGTAAGTACAGTTCTCGTTACCTAATACAGTTCTCGTTACGTAAGTACAGTTCTCGTTACCTAACTACAGTTCTCGTTACGTAAGTACAGTTCTCGTTACGTAAGTACAGTTCTCGTTACCTAAGTACAGTTCTCGTTACCTAACTACAGTTCTCGTTACGTAAGTACAGTTCTCGTTACCTAAGTACAGTTCTCGTTACCTAACTACAGTTCTCGTTACGTAAGTACAGTTCTCGTTACGTAAGTACAGTTCTCGTTACCTAAGTACAGTTCTCGTTACGTAAGTACACTTCTCGTTACGTAAGTACAGTTCTCGTTACCTAAGTACAGTTCTCGTTACCTAAGTACAGTTCTCGTTACCTAAGTACAGTTCTCGTTACCTAAGTACAGTTCTCGTTACCTAAGTACAGTTCTCTGGATACCCAATTTTAGCACACGTGTTTTCTTCCTAATCCTTGTACAGTATACTTTGAAAATATCCAGAGTTCAGTGTCTAAGGCAGTGGTTCCCAAACTGGGGGTAAATTACCCCCTGGGGGTAATTTAACCATTTTTGGGGGGTAATGGAGGGGTGACAGAAAAAAGTTATGAATTCTGAAAATCAAGAAAACAATGCGGTACCCGGTATGAGGATTATTGTTAACTTTGTCTTAGTATATAAAGTTGTAAAGTAAACCTATTATAAGTAAGTAATAAAGTTAAACCAAATAACAATAAACATCAAAAACTAATATACAGTATTAGAAAAGAAGAAATATATAGCTAAGTGTGTGGAAACCCAAAAGTATTTTGACAAGCATGCTTCAGGACAAAAGTCACTCAGTAGCCCAGATCGACCTGTCCAGTATGCGTCACTCACTTCCTGAGGCTGCCTCTATTTCACACTGTCAGTTTATCTGTGAGCATCAGCCGAGGTAGACATAAGCTGGTATGAAGCCAAGAATTCCTAAACTAGCTTCAAGTATGCAACTCCATCCATCCCACTGATGTTCTTGACATCTTTGGTAATAGTCATTAGAGATGCACAATGTTCAAATACAATAAATAAAAGAAAATATCTCAAGTGTTTTAATTTAGCCATATATATCAATAATAACAACATTTTGTGAAAGGGGTAACATGCTTTATGTGGCATGTTAAATTGGGTAACAAGCTGAAAAAGTTTGGGAACCACTGGTCTAAGGTAATAAGATTTGTTATCATGTAACCGTCAGTCTTCTGTACACATCTGCACATCCTGTTTACAACTCCAGATTAACCCCCCAATACTCCCGTTCTTAAATATTTATCTGCTGAATAAGACAAATGATACGCTTGGATATCTTTGTGCATGGATACATAAGTGCTGCTCATGTATTTTATTCATCTAATTGTTCGTTCTGCAAACTAGTAAAGTAACATTTAATGCTAAATACAGAATAAATCTATTAATACAGTTCTCAAATACATGAAAACTCAGAATTCTTTAAATCTTGCACAATATACATTACACAAGCTAAGAATATTTGAAGCGGGTCGAATAAGACGTTCTCGAATAATAAAAAAAAATGCGAGAAAGCAAACGTAAATGGTGCCGAGAATATTGCAAAAAAATATTAAAGTTTCCCCTCGTTAAACTTAAAAACCACCATAAAACCTCGAATTTTTATTTTTGGAGAATTCTCTTCACGTTTATATTCTGTTTAAAAGTTTTTACAATCTTGTAAGAAAAGTCTTTGATATTGATTTTCTTAAAAAAAAAAAAAAACCAGTTTGATAAAATCGGGGGGAAAAAAAGGAAAAAAAATGACTGACTGGCATCCACACAGAATAAAAAAAAATAATACAGAAATACTTCTAATTAAGATAGACCATTCTTTAGGGTTTGCCCCGTGGCCTGGTGGCTAAAGCTCTCGCTTCACACGGTGAGTGTCCGGGTTCGATTCCCGGCGAGGGTAGAAACATTGGGTGTGTTTCCTTACACCGGTTGTCAATGTTCCCCATTAGTAAAATGGGTACCTGGGTGTTAGTCGACTTTTGTGGATCAAATCCTGGGACAAAACTGACCTAATTTACCCGAAATGCTCAGTATAACAAGCGGCTTTCTATATAGTAGTACGTTATTGATGTCAGCTAGGACTCTACCTTGTACATGTACTTGTAGAAATAGAGATATTATTATTAATATTATTATTATTAGTAGTAGTATTAGTAGTATTAAGACGATCAGTAGAGGCATTCTCCAGTAATTGATTTAATTCATATGATCCCAGTTTTTTTTAAATTTCAGTAAAATTTCAGATTTGCACTTACTAGGCCTAAACATACGGGTTATCATCCTATACAGCGCATAGTTAATAATATTTTGAAGCCAATCAGAAGAATTCTTTAATTACTGAAATAAAATTTCACTATATATTCAGTAAATTGGCAAATTGCGACTAATACCAGGTAAGAGCAGCGTGAGTCTTGTGTGCAGGTAACCACACCAGTGGTGAAAATTTGATGCCAATCAGATGAATCATTCTCCAGTTATGGCGCGATTTCCATTTTTATTAGCTATTTTACTTCATTAACAAATTTGCCTCCATATAAACGAAACTTAACAGGTATTATCCTGGCCCTCAGACGAATTAACTATTAAATAATGAAGCTGTTCAGATGTAAATTGAATATTATTTAACATTTTTTTAGCGAGAATAAAAATATTTACATTTTACACATAAAAGGGCAAAGCTGCACTTAACTTATTTGAATTTTGTTCTCCGCTCCTTTTTTGAACGTGTGAAACGTCAATGAAGATTTTGGAAGTTATTCGAGTTATCCCAAGATGATAGGAATGAGTTTAACAACTTTTGTGATAGGACACGTTTACACAGTGGCGGTTCGTCCATAGGAGCTGCAGAGCTGCAGTCCCCCCAGATGCTCACTGCCAGACGTATGATTTCATCACTCTTTTGCTAAAATAATTTGCAACTGACAAATATATTACAGGAAAAATCTGTTGTTTTCAATGTATTTATAAGCATGTATACGGTATACATGCCAGTTATTTTAAGACTCTGGCTCGCGTTACTGTGCGTAAGTGTTCAGAATTTGAAAGCTATTGGATGAGGTATTCTCGAGTTATGAGCGAAATGTCAAAAAGTTGTAGGTAGAAGGAAAAGAAGAAGAAAAAAGAAACAGGAATCTTTAGGGATACCTAAAAATTGCGTTTAACCTGTTTTTAACGTATTTAATATTTTTAAAGAAGTGTTAAATATTTGAACCTATGATGTGACCGTTCTGAGATTGCTAGTTCGGAGTGTTATCTATTGCGCTATTATTAGTTTCGATGAAACGTTTCGCCTACACAACAGGCTTCGAGAAAAGTATACGAGGTGGTCAGTCCCTCAGCCTGGAGAAGAGCTCAGTTTCATGATCTGGAACGATATGAAGCTGAAACATGAGAACGGTGTAACTTAAATACTGTCGAAGGTGAAGTGGAAGATCTCGAAGATGTTGTAGGGGATGGGATCCACTAGTGGATATAAGAAGGCAGGTTCCTATGGAATCCAACCTTTCTCACTCTTAACTAAAAGATACGCGATGATGAATGGAAGTTGTTCTCTGTACCAAGATATCGTTGTGCTGCAATGTCAGACACTATTGTTGATTAAGACATGTTATCGGTTACATATGTTTCTTAATCTTCGACTTGTCGGTATTTTATGCCATTTTGAACATATTATTAGTCACAGCTACTTCTTAAGTAACTCACTAAATGTGTTAAGCCTTCGGATAAAGATGTATTTCCTATCGCTGGAATCAAATTGTTTTCGGATACTTTCAAAACTACGGCTGCTTGTGGAAAAAGTTACATTGTAGGAGTAGCTTTTATTTAAGCAACGCATTCTCTACAGAGCTTTATCAAGTCATGCCTTTATAAAGCTCTAGACAGAAAATATACACCGGGGATTTATATCTCTCAATACATATGTCTAGAGTTGAGTTTAATACCCTCTATTAGGATTAAAGTGTTCTTGACTGTTGGAATGACCCTCGTCTAATCAATGGGCTTTAAGCCTCATTAACCAACAAAAGCTCTACACAGAATTAAACCTTGTTCTAACAAAATCATGTTCTATAACCTGACTCTCCTCTCCACTGTTGTTAAACGGCACTCCATTTGGATCCTACATTTGCTTGTTATTATCCAAAGTTCAAAGTTATTTTCGTAAATAAGATTGTCAGGGACTTTGTACTGTTCAACACCGGTTCTAATGTATTATTGAACTAAATAGAGTTATTGGTCCACAGATTGCCAGCTCAGTACAGTAAAGCTCACTCACATCGCCCGTGAATGTGCAGGATTATCGCCTTAGCATGAGCGTTCTAGTGGGTGAAGGAAAAGGATGCCAGGGATACTAGAGGGGGTGAAAAACGGGTGCCAGGGATACCAGAGGGGGTGAAAAAAGAGTGTTTGATATACTAGAGGGGATGAAAAAAGAGGTGCCTCGGATGCTAGAAGGGGTGAAAAAGGGGTGCCTGGGATACCAGTGGGGATAATAAAAGGGGGGGCCTGGGATACCACAGGCATGAAAAAAGGAGTGCCAGGGATACCAGAGGGGTTAAAAGAGGTGCCAGGAATACCAGAGGGGTGAAAAGGGATGCCAGGGATTCCAGAGGAGGTAAAAAGAGGAGCCAGGGATACCAGAAGGGATGAGAAAAGGGTGACTGGTATACCAGAGGGGGTGAGAAAAGGGTGACTGGTATACCACAGAGGGGTGAATGGGGTGCCTAGGATCCTAGAAGGGGTGAAAAAAGGGTGCCTGGGATACCAGAGGTGAAAAAAAGGTGCCAGAGATACCAGAGGGGGTGAAAAAGGGTGTCTGGTATACCAGAGAGGATGAAAAAAGGGTGATTGGTATACCAGAGGGGGTGAAAAAAGGGTGACTGGTATACCAGAGGGGTGAAAAGGGATGCCATGGATACCAGAGAGCGTGAAAAAGCGGTGTCAGGGATATCAGAGGGGGTGAAAAATGGGTGAGAGTGTGTCATGGGGTGCAATGGGACGGGACGAACAGGAGAGAAGAGTTTTGGAGAGTGCCATAGAAGGTTGGATGTCAAGGAAAAGCGGTGCTACTGTGAGCCGCGGTGCCCTAGAGAGTACCAGTTGAAGCCAGAGTGTGCTAAGGAGAGCCAGAAGGCTCCAGGGTGCTTTACTCAGTAATCTCATATATCAGAACTCACTGTTATCAATTTACAGTGATCCCAGTCATCAGCACTCACTGCACTCTGCTTAAAGTCATCCCAGACATCAGCACTCACTGTACTCAGGTTACTGTGATTCCAGGAACCAGTATTCATTGTTATCAGCCTATAGTTACTCAGAGATTCCCAACACCAGCACTCACTGCATTCAGCTAACAGTGATCCCAGACATCAAACTCACTGCACTCAGCTTACAATGATTCTCGGCACCAGAATTCACTGTGCAGTTACACAAGCGATAGTTAATTCCATGGTCAGGGGAAAACCATTATTAACAGATTGTGCTTCGTTTTGAGTGGAGCTTTATCAATCATTAGCGAATCATAGAGCGAAACGTTGCCTGTAAATCAAAGTTTGCTCTGTAAATTGTCTCTTTACTATTTTTGTGCACGATTTTCCCGTGAAAACGTTGTTCATCGTATCAATATTTGAAGATGAATTAGATTAAGCAAAATTCTTAAGGAAACAGAAGTGTTTCCTGACGCTGGATGTAATCAAATGATGACCCACTGCTGGAACTTTTTGGTCACCTGACCGTGGTCTTCCTTTGTCTTACCTATTCACTCCTTTAAAAAATAAAGAAAAGGTCATATGTTGTTACTTTGTAAACTCTTTATCAGGAAGAGTCCCAGAGTCCAAACTGGAAACAAGAAATGGTTGAAATTCTCTTTAATCAACAGGAACTCATTGTCATCCTCAATAACCAATAAGATAGTCCTAACTCTTTGTCGAATGGAGTGAGATGTGATACTGCGCCTTGGAAACGGGTGGTTCTCAATTGCTTGCAAGCGGGATTTAAAAATGACTGTTTGGACAATTCATACAGAGAACACTATGATAGGTATGGCAAAATTTACAAGAGTAAAAAGGTCTTATAAAGGGCCAATCTATTATATCCTAGAAACATACTCAAATCCCTCTAGCGTGTGTGTGTGTGTGCTTGCCAGTTAAACCTTTTTCTTACGGTAATTGATTTTTTCCCATCTAAAACCATTTTTAGTTATTGTTTCGATTTCGTTTTCCTTTTGCATTTATTCTCACAGAATCTTGTTAGCTTAAAACTAATAAGAGGCAATATAAAGACGAGATGACTGTAACAAGCTCTTGAACTAGCTATGATATGCTTGAGTTTAAATTCTACCCACTGAACGAGGGTTATTAAGATCGAATGTCATCTCTTCACCACTCATCAAAAACACTAATATCTACGAAAGGTATTAGAGTAAGCTCTCAGAGTATATACACTGTGAGATATATGCATCTAGCTGTATATACAGAATCCTGAAGTAGCTGTGGCCACTTAATCCGGTCATGGGAAGAACTTAATCTACAGGGATCGTGCAGCGCCTAGAGAAAGCGAGGTAAACAGACTGGGTCCCTACAAAATAAAGGTTGATGCAATTCCCTTAACTAAAATCCTTTGACCGGCATTAATTAACACATTCTTAGTGCCACTAAGTACCAGGTTATGAGGATGGGAATGAACACAGGTGAAAGGAGCCGTACCATCTAATACTGAAAAAAAAAACTAGTGTTATTACTTTTCTTCTTTATAATGAGCTGAAGAAGTCACTGGCTGGCGAAACGTTTCCTTAATAAAGAGTCCCAGATATCGTACAAGTGTCTCATCCTTCAATTAGTAAGTTTTCTGAATCATTACATCATGAATTCGAGACCACGGTGCTCATCACCGTCACTGTATTATATTGATACAGCTTGAAACGTCTGCAAATTATAAATACCCAGATGTTGCATATGTGTCTAATTCTTCGTCTTGTCGGTATTGTATACTATTCATATATAAAACACTTACATCATATTCATGAAGGAACGCTAAACTCATAGGAGTCATATAGCACCCGAGCAAATGGGAGGCAATTAGGCACGACCTAAAGAAAAGGAGATCAGGACAATTTCCTTGGACCAAGAGCCACTCCTCGCTGCCTCGAGAAACTCTTCTGGAGAGCGGCAACCCACAGAAACGGAAAATATGAGAAAAAGACCTCTGGGTGGACATCACACCGAATCTATCGCCTGAGACGCACATAACACCACAACATTGGCGGCATACACGAAGCTGTCAAATGTATCAATTTTACGTACAGTAGTGCACAAATTAATTGGGACAAGAGCAGGGCCGTATCGCGGAAAATATCGCCTATGGCAAGCACTGCAATTGTGCCCCTGTGCAAGCATCTGACACCCATCTTTTAGCTCAAAAATACAAGTAAAACTCGCTAATCTTTTAAGTAACAAATTATAACACCACATAAAAATTACAGCTGCACCTTCCTTGGTTTTACTGATGCAAATTAATCTTTGAAGTGCTCAAAATTCAATTTTTTTTTCAGTTTCTTCTCTTTCTATACTTAGCAGAGCAAGGAGACTCTCAAATACGAAATTATTAGTTTCAACTTGCTGAATGATCTCTCACAGCTGGTGACGGAAACTGCGATGATTAAGATTACCTGAATAACAATGCAAAGATTGGGGAAGACGTTCTCATCACTGTATTGAACAATATATTCGAGAAGCTGTCCAGGTCTTGTTATTTTCATATTGGATCGACTTGATAGCAACATTGTGCAATCCAAAATTTCTTCATAAAGCTGCTGTACACCAACATCAGATCTGAACAGTTCGCCCAAATTTTCTTACTTCTCCTTTAGTTCGTTACTCTCGGCGCTGTAACACAGTCTCTGGGCAACAAGAAGGAACCCAAACTTGTCGTCACTGTCGTGCAAAAACGAGTGAACCTTTCATCCATTTCTCTGTGAAGATGGTCGAGTGTTCCCTTTATGATTCCTTTTATTTTCTCCTTGGCTGTTAACCCAGCGTCTCTCGAGTTCTCATCAACTATTCGTTTCTTTCGTCTCTTACGTCTTTCAACTTCAATATTCCATTCTTAACCGAGACCGAGTCTTTCTTTGAGTGACTCACTGACCAACAATTCTCTTTCATCATCAAAAACGATGTGGGAAGGCTTTCAAATCCAGGGCATCATCGTCGGTCATGCTAGGATCCTGCAGCCTCTTTT
Source organism: Cherax quadricarinatus (assembly GCF_038502225.1). Taxonomy (NCBI): domain Eukaryota; kingdom Metazoa; phylum Arthropoda; class Malacostraca; order Decapoda; family Parastacidae; genus Cherax; species Cherax quadricarinatus. Next base: position 9,502,935 of record NC_091360.1, read on the forward strand.
GAATATGGTCAAGGCATATGAGTACTGTGTTCCAAAATCCTAGCAAAGTTACAAAATCGTAACTCAGCATGCGGTTATGTCACTTCTTGTTTCACTGATCTTGATTTTGTCTATCATGTCCTGGAGAACTTGAAGTATGTCCTCAAGGTGGTACTTGTTGACGGGCTTCACTGCTTCTGTCCTGGCATTCCACTTGGTTTCGGACTCCTACTTAACCACAGTCACAGCATTTTTAAGTTTTTCCCAGCGCTTTGTTGAAGGAGAGAAGAAAATGTAGAGTGCTTCTATGGTTCCATAAAACGTGATCGTCATTGTATTCTGCTTGGCTGTATGAACACCTACCAAGTTGAATGAGTGACTGTTGCAATTCACAAATACTGCCAGGTTGTTTTTCTTATTTATTTTTTGATGAACACCAACCACTTCTGTTTGCAGCCATCACAGCAGCGTTGCCATAGCACTGTGTCCAACAACCATGTAGCTCCATTTTGTCCTTTTCTAGCTATTTCAAGTTGTCCTCAGCCTAGCTCTTAGCATCCTTCTGGCTTATCTGGATAAAACCAAGGAAGGACTCTATAACACGAACTGTTTCTGTCTCAAAATCAACTTCCACGTACCTCACTACTCCTGACATCTGCTCACGGTGTGCCTGATCAGAAGTCAAGTCGAGCATTAGACCACAGGACTTTACGAATATTTAGCAGTAAACTCTTGGCTAAAAGTGGATGTCATCATGTGGATGAATTTACATGGGTATAGATCAGTGGTAGTGAGACGGAGCAAAGGCGAATTTTCATCGGAATGGACACGTTCAACAAGAGCCAAAACACCCACCTAAGAAGACGTTTTGGGGTAGTTTTTCTGGTAAAGACCCTGGAGGGCTTGTTATTGAGGGAACGATGAACAGTGACAAATAAAAGGAGTATGGGTCGTCCTCGAAAAGGTTGGAGGGAAGGAGTAAAGGAGGTTTTGTGGGCGAGGGGCTAGAACTTTCAGCAGGCATGCCTAAGCCTGTTAGATAGGAGTGAATGGAGACGAATGGTTTATGGAACCTGACGAGCTGTTGGAGTGTGAACAGGGAAATATTTTATGTAGGGAATCAGGGAAACCGGTTAGCCAGATTTGAGTCCTGGAAATAGGAAGTACAATGCCTTCACTTTAAAGGAGGGGTTTGGGATATTGGCAGTTTGGAGGAACGTCTAAACTGTCGTATCTGAGCGCCTCTGCAAAGACAGCGATTATATGTGAGTGATGGTGAAAGTGTTGAATGATGATGAAAGTTTTTCTCTTTCTTTTTAGGTTTTTCTTTCATTTTGGGTCACTCTGCCTTGGTGGGAAACAACCGACCTATACATACATACATATATATATATATATATATATATATATATATATATATATATATATATATATATATATATATATATATATATATATATACATATATATATATATATATATATATATATATATATATATATATATATATATATATATATATATATATATATATATATATGTCGTGCCGAATATGTAAAACTGGTCAATTAGCAAGAACTCATTTAAAATTAAGTCCTTTCTAAAGTTTTCTCTTGTGCGTTTAAAGATATATTTTTTTCATTAATGTTAATGTAAAAATTTTTAATTTTGCACCAAAAGAATCTTAGAAAACTTACCTAACCTTATTCTAACAAGAACAATTTATTTTAGCCTAACCCAACTAAATATATTTTAGATTTCTTTACAATAATTTAATACTAAAAAAACACAGTGAAATATATTTTTTTCGTTAGTTTCAGAATGATTTTGGCGATATTATTGCATACACAAATTTTCGCTTGTCCTATATGGCAAGATGATCGTTGCCATTTAAGCCAAGATCGCAAGTTCTGCCTATTCGGCACGACATATATATATATATATATATATATATATATATATATATATATATATATATATATATATATATATATATATATATATATATATATATATGAAATGAGGGGCCTAAGAGCTGTACGTCAACCTCTCAAAAATAAATCGGTACAAATAAGTGAATACACTCATTCACAGTAAATGTTTTTACTGTGAACTTCCTGAAGTTCTGAAGACCTGTGGAGGACTCAGAGCAAAGAGAAGTAGAGGTTCGATACCCCGTCCGCTAATAGCGGCCAATAACCCGCTTGCCTCACGCTCTTAACTAGTGAGAAAGGTTACAGAGCCGACATCAAGGTACGGGTGTGCTAGAAGGGGCACACACACTCCAGCAATCAGAGACCGATAAGTACACACATTCACACAAACTTTTGGCACCGGCTTTGAGAGGTGTTCCTGGCTGTATGTTGCGATAACAGCTCTTCTAAGCCCCTACCTGTCCACTAGAGCAGACGGTCGCTAGAAAACTTAGAAATATGCGCTAACAAGTAATTTTATTGCATATTTCAATGATTCAGAGCGGTTTGAAGCACATTCTTAATAGTGGATCCCAGCACGGACACCCTAGCAGTGATCACAAACACGGACACCCTAGCAGTGATCTTGAGCTCGGACACCTTAGCACGGACATCCCAGCAGTGATCCCGAGCACGGACACCCCAGCAGTGATCCCGAGTACGGACACCCCAGCAGTGATCCCGAGCACGGACACCCCAGCAGCGATCCCGAGCACGGACACCCCAGCAGTGATCCCGAGCACGGACACCCCAGCAGCGATCCCGAGCACGGACACCCCAGCAGTGATCCCGAGCACGGACACCCCAGCAGCGATCCCGAGCATGGACACCCGAGCAGCGATCCCAGGCATGGACACCCCAGCAGTGATCCCGAGCACGGACACACCAGCAGCGATCCCGGGCATGGACACCCCAGCAGCGATCCCGAGCACGGACACCCCAGCAGCGATCCCGAGCACGGACACCCCAGCAGTGATCCCGAGCACGGACACCCCAGCAGTGATCCCGAGTACGGACACCACAGCAGTGATCCCGAGCACGGACACCCCAGCAGCGATCCCGAGTACGGACACCCCAGCAGTGATCCCGAGCACGGACACCCCAGCAGCGATCCCGAGCACGGACACCCCAGCAGTGATCCCGAGCACGGACACCCCAGCAGCGATCCCGAGCACGGACACCCCAGCAGCAATCCCGAGCACGGACACCCCAGCAGCGATCCCGGGCATGGACACCCTAGCAGTGATCCCGAGCACGGACACCCCAGCAGCGATTACGAGCACGGACACCCCAGCAGCGATCCCGGGCATGGACACCCCAGCAGCGATCCCGGGCATGGACACCCCAGCAGTGATCCCGGGCATGGACACCCCAGCAGTGATCCCGGGCATGGACACCCCAGCAGCGATCCCAGGCATGGACACCCCAGCAGCGATCCCGGGCATGGACACCCCAGCAGCGATCCCGGGCATGGACACCCCAGCAGCGATCCCGTGCACGGACACCCCAGCAGTGATCCCGAGCACGGACACCCCAGCAGCGATCCCGAGCACGGACACCCCAGCAGTGATCCCGAGCACGGACACCCCAGCAGTGATCCCGAGCACGGACACCCCAGCAGCGATCTCGGGCATGGACACCCCAGCAGTGATCCCGGGCATGGACACCCCAGCAGCGATCCCGGGCATGGACACCCCAGCAGCGATCCCGGGCATGGACACCCCAGCAGCGATCCCGGGCATGGACACCCCAGCAGCGATCCCGAGCACGGACACCCCAGCAGTGATCCCGAGCACGGACACCCCAGCAGTGATCCCGGGCATGGACACCCCAGCAGCGATGCCGGGCATGGACACCCCAGCAGCGATCCCGAGCACGGACACCCCAGCAGTGATCCCGAGCACGGACACCCCAGCAGTGATCCCGGGCATGGACACCCCAGCAGCGATCCCGGGCATGGACACCCCAGCAGCGATCCCGAGCACGGACACCCCAGCAGTGATCTCGAGCACGGACACCCCAGCAGTGATCCCGAGCACGGACACCCCAGCAGCGAACCCGGGCATGGACACCCCAGCAGTGATCCCGAGCACGGACACCCCAGCAGTGATCCCGAGCACGGACACCCCAGCAGTGATCCCGAGCACGGACACCCCAGCAGCGATCCCGGGCACGGACACCCCAGCAGCGATCCCGGGCATGGACACCCCAGCAGCGATCCCGAGCACGGACACCCCAGCAGTGATCCCGAGCACGGACACCCCAGCAGTGATCCCGAGCACGGACACCCCAGCAGCGATCCCGGGCATGGACACCCCAGCAGTGATCCCGAGCACGGACACCCCAGCAGTGATCCCGAGCACGGACACCCCAGCAGTGATTCCGAGCACGGACACCCCAGCAGCGATCCCGGGCATGGACACCCCAGCAGTGATCCCGAGCACGGACACCCCAGCAGCGATCCCGGGCATGGACACCCCAGCAGCGATCCCGGGCATGGACACCCAGCAGCGATCCCGGGCATGGACACCCCAGCAGCGATCCCGAGCACGGACACCCCAGCAGTGATCCCGAGCACGGACACCCCAGCAGTGATCCCGAGCACGGACACCCCAGCAGCGATCCCGGGCATGGACACCCCAGCAGTGATCCCGAGCACGGACACCCCAGCAGTGATCCCGAGCACGGACACCCCAGCAGTGATTCCGAGCACGGACACCCCAGCAGCGATCCCGGGCATGGACACCCCAGCAGTGATCCCGAGCACGGACACCCCAGCAGCGATCCCGGGCATGGACACCCCAGCAGCGATCCCGGGCATGGACACCCCAGCAGCGATCCCGAGCACGGACACCCCAGCAGCGATCCCGGGCATGGACACCCCAGCAGTGATCCCGAGCACGGACACCCCAGCAGCGATCCCGGGCATGGACACCCCAGCAGCGATCCCGGGCATGGACACCCCAGCAGCGATCCCGGGCATGGACACCCCAGCAGCTAACCAGATATAGCAACAAAAATAAACTTAGATGTACCTGAATAGCTTCGGCCAGTGGCATAGGCCGGAAGGTGACTTAGACCTGCCTCGCATGGGCCAGTAGGCCTGCTCCAGTGCTCCTTCTTTCTTATGTTCTATGAGTTTGTTGGATAAAACAGTCATTTGATAAGTAGTTCCCTGTAATCACAAAGCTGAAGATAAAATGAAAAATAAGGAATAGAGGGAAGAAAGAAAAGGAAAAAGACAGAAATGAATAAAACTGGATGAGCACAAAAAGGCAAAAATGAGAAGTCATTTTCGATATACTGAGAAAATGTATGTAAAAGGAAATGCACCTATTCCATCTCTTCACTGAAAACTTAGAAAGTAGGTTGAAGAGGGAAATGGACGGGAAAATCCACCTGATTCAGGAGGCAGAGAAGAAAGACCAGGAAATGCAAGAAGAGATAAGCATAAGAAAGGAGGTGAAAGGACTGGGAGATAAAGCGGAGTTGGGTCATTGATGGAGAAGGGAAATCAGAAAAGGGTTAGTTGGAAACAGGAATTTTTTGGAATTTTACAGGCAAAATACAAGCAGATAAAATATTAAAATATAATGCACGAGTGATTGAACACACTACAGACGGTGAGCTATGCAAGCGAAAGCGTAAAATCTATGATTATATTTGTATTTTTATAGCAGCAGATGAGGGAGCATGGGCTCGAACTGAGGCTTGTAAACTGACAGTCCGTCGCTCTATTGTCTTGGCAAGGGCACAGCCATTCAACCCAGCTGAATGGCCATGCCCTTGTCTGTGGTCAAAGGCGTCTGGGGGATCACTTCTTAAGTATCTAATTAAGACGATAAAAAAATTTAAAGCATCAAAGGGAGGAAAATAAAATAAAAATGTCAGAATGGTAAAATAAAAATGTCAGAATGGCGAACAAAAGAAAATATATGAACTGTTAAGAGGTGTAGGAACAGAATCGAAAAAATAAGGTAATGTTTTCATCTTAGAAATTTAAGAGAACAAAGACACCCAGCAAAAAAGTTGGGTTTCAATAAGCAGAAGTGGGGATTCGGGTTCCGTACTTGAAAATAAAGCACCGAGGTAGGTGGGAGCGGAAGAGAAAAAAGTGATCACAGAGCCACAGGTAAGATGCAGTACATCCAGAGGAACAACACTTAACCACAAGTAACAGCCATCAACCACAAGTAACAATCACGAACTACAAGTAACAACTATCTACCACAAGTAACAACCATCAACCACAAGTAACAATCAACGAGTACCAACCAGCAACTCTGAAATTCCCTTCTACACGATCACGCCATCCTCTCCACCCTACATATCCCTCCACTTTGCCTTTAATCCACCTACTCCTCTTACATTATATACCACGTCCTCTCGTCCTCCCCACACCTCTTCTTGCCCTCCCCTCATCCTCTCACTGCTTGTACCAACAGTCAGCATTCACGAATAATCATTGAACCTCCTACACCCTCTACGCTTAACTTGGCCTCTCTCTTTTCTATACATTCCACGTACTTTTCAATTCTTCCTCTCCAATCTCATCATTTTCTCATTCCATACCCTCACCCCACCATTCTCCCTCCCTCTCTCCATCTTCCTTCCCCCCATCCTTTTCTTCACACCAACACCACTCTCTCAAGTGCTAATTCACATCTCTTCCATTTCCCACATCTCCTTGTATACCTACACCTTCTCCTCTTTGGTTTCTTCCCATTCTTTCTATTTAAAATTGCCTTTATGCTTCACAAACCAATCTCCCTCTCCTCCTCCTCTTCCTCCATTGCCTTCCCTCTCCATAAATTTACCACGAATATTAAATATACCACATTCTGTCTCTTCCTCCATGCTTTCTACATCAATCCCTTCATCCCCAGAGACAACAGCATTAGCCAACAAGAGGAAATAAAACCCTGGTGGCAGAGAATCATTTTCGTACAAAGGTTCGCCCAAGACGGAAAGTATAAGAAGAGGTTCAGCCTTGGTTGAAACATTGTATTAAAATGATCATTTACTTCCAGTGTTTTTATTTCCTCTCAGTTTCCCTCATCTTCCCTCACCCATCTTTCAAAAGCAAGTCCCGATACCAACAAGAAAGATGGAATCGGAACCCTAGACATTGTGAATGATTGATAAGTCAGTGTGTGGTAAACAAGTACAGAGAAAATTACAAAGGTAATGAGCTGAATGACAGGGTAGTATAAGAGCACCCAGCAAGCATAGCTCTCACAGAGATAAAATTCTTAGGAATGATAACCAGTGCTATATTATGAAGTGTAAATTATAATGAGAAGAGATAGAGATAATAGAGGAAATGTGCACTTATGGTAAGAAACCAGCAAAGCTTTTAGGATATGAATTTGTGGCAACAAGTAACGATAAACAGACTGAGGAAAGAAAGCAAAAGAAATAAGTTCTCAAGTGAATTTAGCTTACCATGTATGTTTTTTAACACTCCAGGTGTTTTAAAAATGAAGAAAACACTTTCATTGTCACTCAGTCACTGACTTACCAGAAGGGCTCCGACCTCACGGCTCAGATGACCCTCCATGCCGCCGCAGAACTCAAGTCTGGGTAATTGGTTTCCTAGAATCCTCTCTTGTATGTTATCTTGTTCAAGAATATGCTCATTTATGTTGCATGAGTCATTTAAAGGTAAAGGTTGTTGATAAGTGGCGCAGTCTGCCAAGCAGGATCACTAAAGTAATGGCAGTGACATTACATGAGAGATGACCTTACCTCAATGACTCTTCCTGGCAGATTGCTCCATTCAACGTGGACCTTCATGAGATTAAGACACATGTGCAACATCTGGGTATCTTTATTGTAGACGTTTCGCCATCCAGTGGCTTTATCAATACAAATTCTAGGACATAACTTGAAGACAGTAGAACTATGTACAGAAGATGAGGTAATCAGTCCCTCAACCTAGGAGTAGGTGCGAACAGCACCATAGTCGTGGAGATTCAGAATCTCCACGACTATGGTGCTCTTTGCACCTACTCCTAGGTTGAGGGACTGATTACCTCGTCTTCTGTACATAGTTCTACTGTCTTCAAGTTATGTCCTAGAATTTGTATTGATAAAGCCACTGGATGGCGAAACGTCTACAATAAAGATACCCAGATGTTGCACATGTGTCTTAATCTCATCTTGTCGGTATTATATACCATTCGTACACAACGTGGACCTTCATCTTGAAGAATTAGACACATGTGCAATACCCAGGTGTTGTACAAGTGTCCAGGTCTTCATTTTCTCTGTACTGTACACCATTCATGCACAACCTTCACCACCTGACGCACTAACCTCTTTGCTACTTATAAGTGTTTGGCTTCGATTCTCTAAATCCATTTGGGAAGGTTCACTATATGTGAACATGTTGTGTTCCTCTCATAATTAAGTTGTTTTTCTGTTTTCTTAAAACTCTTGTATAAGGAGTTTTAAGTAGCTGAGAAACATGAAGATCGCTGAATATAATTAAGAAGTGGAAAAGAAAATAACACCCAGACACCCAAGTTAACAATGCTTGGGTCACCCAAGTTAATAATGCTCGGGTCACCCAAGTTAACAATGCTTGGGTCACCCAAGTTAACAATGCTTGGGTCACCCAAGTTAATAATGCTCGGGTCACCCAAGTTAATAATGCTAGGGTCACCCAAGTTAATAATGCTCGGGTCACCCAAGTTAATAATGCTCGGGTCACCCAAGTTAATAATGCTCGGGTCACCCAAGTTAATAATGCTAGGGTCACCCAAGTTAATAATGCTCGGGTCACCCAAGTTAATAATGCTAGGGTCACCCAAGTTAATAATGCTCGGGTCACCCAAGTTAATAATGCTAGGGTCACCCAAGTTAATAATGCTCGGGTCACCCAAGTTAATAATGCTAGGCTCACCCAAGTTAATAATGCTCGGGTCACCAAAGTTAATAATGTTAGAGTCATCCAAGGTATTAAGATTCAGGGTGTCCAAGTTAATAACATCAAGGGTGCTCAAGTTAATAGCACCCTCGTCACCCAAGTTAATAACATCCAGGGTACCTTAGTTAAAAGCACCCAGGTCACCCAAGTTAACAACACCCAGGGCACCTAACTTAATAACACCCAGGTCACCCGAGCTAATAACACCCAGGGTACCCAGTTAATAACACCAAGGTCACCCAAGCTAATAACACCCAGGGTACCCATTAATAGCAACCAGGTCACCCAAGGTGCCCAGTTAATAACACCCAGGTCACCCAACCTAATAACACCCAGGGTACCCAGTTAATAACACCCAGGTCACCCAAGCTAATAACACCCAGGGTACCCATTAATAACACCCAGGTCACTCAAGCTAATAACTCCCAAAGTACCTAGTTAATAACACCCAGGTCACCCAAGCTATTAACACCCAGGGTACCCAGTTAATAACACCCAGGTCACCCAAGATAATAGCACCCAGGGTACCCAGTTAATAACGCCCAGGGCACCCAGTTAATAACACATAGGGTACCCAGTTAATTACCCCAGGTCACCCAAGCTAATAACACCCAGGGTACCCAGTTAATAACACCCAGGGTACCCATTAATAACACCCAGGTCACCCAAGCTAACAACACCCAGGGTACCCAGCAAATAACACCCAGGTCACCTAAGATAATAACACCCATTGTACCCTGTTAATAGCACCCAGGCTACCCAGTTAATAACACCCAGGGTACCCAGTTAATAACACCCAGGGTACCCAGTTAATAACACTCAGGGTACCCAGTTAATAACACTCAGGGTATCCAGTTAATAACACCCAGGGTACCCAGTTAATAATACCCAGGGTACCCAGTTAATAACACCCAGGGTGCCCCTTAATAACACCCAGGGTGCCCCTTAATAACACCCAGGGTACCCATTAATAACACCCAGGGTACCCAGTTAATAACACCCAGGGTACCCAGTTAATAACATTCAGGGTATCCTGTTAATAACACCCAGGGTACCCAGTTAATAACACCCAGGGTATCCAGTTGATAACACTAACACCCAGGGTATCCAGTTAATAACACCCAGGGTACCCAGTTACCCTGAATAACAGGAGAATAAGACAGATAACAACAGAACAACAATAATTATCAGTGACTATTATTATTCTTATTCATATTATTATTATTATTATTATTATTATTATTATTATTATTATTATTATTATTATTAAATTAGTGAGGACAGCATTAAACTAGTAAGGGATGCGAGGAAATCAACCTGGATCCCAGGAAGGGGAGGTTTGATCCAAGTTCGTGGCTCAAGAGTCTCTCACCAGCTTGATGACACTCTCTGGAGAATTCCTAGAAAAAATAAAAATATTTCTTTTGAAACATTAATGGAGGTTAGCAGATAGGTTTGCCTTTTAATGGTACAAGTCAAACCGAAACGTCGTCGTAAGTTTCTTTCGGGTTATTTGTGTAAGGTTTTCCTTTTGGGTGGTTACAGCTGTGATGCAATTATGAAACAGTTACACAGGAATGCAACTACAAATTAAAGTTAGTTATGTAAAGCACAGGAGTAAGTGGAAGCAATGTAAAATTGCTGGTTATAAAAGCTTTCAGTAACATGGAAATAGAAAAAAATAACCGAGACTTATAATGGATACTTAGGGAACAATATTGATGACAGTACTAATGGAAAATTTCATGAACTAACATGATAATACACACACACACACACACACACACACACACACACACACACACACACACACACACACACGGGATGTTCCAGAGATGGGACACAGACACAAGAGGTCACAATTGGAAGTTGAAGACTCAGATGAATGAAAGGGATGTTAGGAAGTATTTCTTCAGTCCGTGGAATAGCCTAGAAAGTGACGTAGTGGAGGCGGGAACCATACATAGTTTTAAGGCGAGGTATGATAAGGCTCATGGAGCAGGGAGAGTGAGGACCCAGTAGCAGTCAGTGAAGAGGCGGGGCCAGGAGCTATGAATCGACCCCTGCAACCACAAATAGGTGAGTACAAATAGGTGAGTACACTCACAAGTATGATAAAGCTCATGGAGCAGGGAGAGAGTCTACCAAGTAGCGACCAGTGAAGAGGCTGGGCCAGGAGCTATGACTCGGCCCCTGCAACCACAATTACGTGAGTACACACACATACATACATACATTCTTAATAATGCTTTTGTAACTGACTGCTATGTTCTTGGTTTATATCTAAAATATACAATGTTTAATCAGTGAATCCCAGCAAGAATGTTTTGTGGAGGGTTTATATGAGAATAGTCACTCCCACCGTGACACCAGAGAGAGAGAGAGAGAGAGAGAGAGAGAGAGAGAGAGAGAGAGAGAGAGAGAGAGAGAGAGAGAGAGAGAGAGAGAGAGAGAGAGAGAGAGAGAGAGAGAGAGAGAAAGAGAGAGAGACAGACAGAGAGAGAGGAAATAACAGAGAGGCAGACACAGGTCATAGAGACAGACAAACAGATATCTGCACAATTACAGGAAACGCGTCCCTGATCGCCTCATACTGCTAATGAGAATTATCCTCGTTACGCATATGCATAATTACGTTCCCTTGAGATCACCTCTATGCTCGCATTCCCAAGGTTACCTTAAATTGAACCACTTAAGACTTCTTGGACTCCCTGAGAAATCTCTCTCAGCAAAATGAACTAAGAAAATCCTCTTCTTTTGTTTTATAAGAAATATTCTATATTTTAATCATCAGTCAAGAATATACCTTGCAGAAATTTATTATAAACTGGAAAAGAATTGCCTGTTACTCATTTGACTACCTGCTTATGACTTCAGATTAAGTGGTTATACCTATAACTGGCTTATACCACACGCACGCATGTTATACTTTATCTTTGGTAAGCTGAGCAAAAGTTCGACATGGGATTGAAACCCTCTCACCAAGACTGAAATATTCTAACTGTAAATCTCTCTTCTGCAGGAAATAACGAGCAAAGTTACACAGTTGTGTGTTGGAGCATTGATCAGGCTGGAAGCCATAGTGGTTGGAGGGCCCCAGTGAGCATTGAGTGCCTTAGCACTCAATGCTCAAGCCTCCCCTCACTGCAGTAAAAATGATTGTTGTTGGTTTCCCGGTGACTTGCGGTTGGGGAACACTTTCTATGTTGACCATTGTTTTGAAACTATTTAAAGGGCTTGAGTTACCCTGAAACCTTGCAGGATTATTTAGGTTAGGTTGGCAAGTTATTAAAAAAAGGCATAATACCGTGACTGAAACAATACACAAATAACCCGCACATAGGACAGATGATCTTACCATGACGTTTCGGTCCGGCTTGGTCCATTTACAAAATCGAACCGAAACGTCGTCGTAAGCTCACCTCTTCTATGTGCAGGTTATTTGTGTATTGATAGTGTCCTCAATGGTTCCTAATTCTTCTTTCGGTGAATCTCAATTTGTATGTTATTATTAATGGAACTAATCCTCAATCTCTTTTCTACGTTCATTTCGACAGTATTTAATATCCTGCTTTGATAGCCATGACGTCTTACACAGTCTGTTTCTTATATTTAACTACTGATGTTTATAACTCGATTTGCATTAGTAAAATTGATCCAGTCTTTATTTTAACGTGCTAGATTTTTGTTTCGTATAATTTTTCGTGATTGTTACCATTTGCTCTCACATTAATGGGGTAGCTATGAGTTTTTATTCTACTGGTAGATTGCCCAAGGGTGGTTAAGTCTTATGTAGCTTGGGACTCGTCAACTATTTGTTTGGAAGGGTACGGGGCTGATATAATGGAAAGAGTGTGAGAGGCTGAAGACCGTGTGGATGAGAGTGGGGGATGTAGATTGAGAAAGAACCGAATTGTAGGGTTGGAGGGCAGGCAAGGTGAATGATAGGTAGGGGTATGAGGAGAAAAATTACTGGGAAGGTGTAAAAAAAAAAAGGATTGTGCCCGTGGAAGGCGAATTAGTAGAGTGAGGAAAAGAAGGAGGAGGGAAAAGGTGCCGAAGGTGAAGATAAGGGAAGAGGGATAAAAGAAAAGTGGAGGATACTTTTCTGCTGTAATGTGTAAGCTGAGTGTTGGGGAGGCGGAATGACTAGGAAAAAAAGGTGCTTCTGACTTTTAGACCGAATTTCTTCCATTCATGCTGCCATTACCTATTCGTGGGGAAGGTGTGGTGTGTTAGGTTTGGGAGAGTTAGTACTCTGTAATTTCCTCTTTCCTTCTTTATTCTCCGGTGCCTGTGTTTCTCGTTGTTTGGCCAACTCGTCATGGTTTTCCTTACCTGGAAAGTTCAGTCCTGGTCCAGGAAGTATTATTGTAATATTGGTAAACAGTACCGACAGGTTGATAAACATGACACTTGTGCAACATTTGGGAATCTTCATTATGGAAACAATTCGCCAGCCAGTGGCTTCTGGAGCCGATTACAGAGAAGAACGATGGAAGATGTGGAGTTAGAGGTAATCAGTCCCTCACTCTGATTACCTCTAACTCCTCCTCATCTTCCATCGCCCTTCTCTGTAACGGACTAAAGAAACCATTGGCGGGAGAAACTGTTCCTTAATAAATATTCCCAAATATTGCAGTGTCCCATTTTTCAACTTGAGGGATTTCTAAACCATTTTTGTCATGAAAAAGACACAGATCGAGACCTTGGAGGAGGACGTTTCTCAGGGCAGAGGGACTGACCCTCTTGAACATTACATCAAGGCAGATTGAATAATAACATATTTTTAACCTGTCCGCTGATTCTCCTGCCTCCACTTGCAGTCTTCTCTGCATTCAACTGAAGAAGCCTGTGTAAACGAAACATTTCGATAATAAAAATATCAAAATATTGTCTGTCTTATTCGATCCATGAAGACATATCTGCATCTTCCGTGTTCCTTCGCGAGACAGCTATGTTGTCATAAATATCTTGACAAGATTCACCGAGCTATTTACTTTTTCCACAGCCGGTAAATATCCGTCACCTGCTCTGTAAACTCTGATCTGTTATGTCGATTTTCCTTTTATTACACAGTTTCATTTTCTAACGCCTTTCTAGAGACGATTGACCTCCCGCTTCGAGAAGACCAGGAATTTCAGTACCCGATGTAATCATGCTACCATCACTTTTCTCAGATCAAGCTTGATTATCCCTGATCACCCAAGGTGCTCAATGAACCAATTTTTTTATATTCCTCCTTTAGTTTCGCTGTTTAGAAAGATTTGTCTTCCAGCATCAGGTATTGGGAATTCTTATTTTTATTTTCATTTTAATTATTTTTATTAGAAGGCGCAAAACTCTTTGATATCCTACAGAGGAAGGGGGATGGGATGCAGTCGGATTTGATCCTGGATGCTGCCGAGGAGTCCCTCAGCAATCTCCAGGCACCTTCCTTGTGAGGCAGTTCTGGCGAATTCTCGATTATTACAACAGCCATCGTCTGGGTTTATAGTAAACAGTTTTACTTCCTCTCCAAGTAAGGCTCCATGGTGATTTTTTTTTTTACACAGGGTTTGACAAGGTTAAGGATCCCTAACTTTATTGACAAGCTATTTACAGGTTAAGGATTCCTAACTTTATTGGCAAGCTAAGAGCTGTTACCTACATCAGCTCATTTGAAAGCATTTTTATTGTTATGAGACATACAAGTAGGGAACAGGATGAAGTTGGAGCCATCTGCGGGCCAGCATTTTCATTTGATCAACTGACTTTATCTCGTTGACATCATTATGCTGTACGAATGTGTTCCATACTCGAGTCTTCCTGGATGGAGTGATGTTCTGGAGAAGGGTACAGCCAGAGTGAAGTTGCTGCTTTCTGCCCGTTTTGTGGCATAAAAGCTTGTTTCACGCTGTCCTCGAAGTGGATCCAAGTGTGGTACTTTGACAATATTGGCCTTGTGCATAACAGTAAGGCCACCCACATCCCTCCTGTGTTGAAGGCTCTGCTGAAATGACAGATCTATCCAGGATGGGTCCAGGCGAGAGATGAGACGTCTTGCTCTGTTCTCTACTCTGTCAAGCAGTCGCAGATGAGAGGGGGGGGCAGGCAAACCAAGAAAGTGGAGCATACTTAAGGTGTGAGCCTCGTACAGAATCTTGCAACCCCTACTGTCAAGCAGATGCGAGATACGGCGAAGTGCCGTAAGCTTCCTGGCTGCCCTGTTTGCAAGATTTACAACATGGTTCTTCATGGTCAGTTTGAAGTCAAATTTCACCCCAAGGATATCAACTTCTTCCCCAGGTGCCAGCACCCTCCCATTCATCCTAACTACTGCACCAACGTTACCATCTTGGTGCCTAGTGACCATCATCATTTGCGTTTTCTCAGGTGCAAATGTTACTTGCCATCTATTTCCCCAAGCTGATATAGCTCTTAGCTGGTGATTGATGTATTTTAGAGCAGCTCTCATTTCTTCTCTTGGATAAGTGAATGTTAGTATACAGTAGTCTGCATATGCATGGGATTCTGGGATGAGATGAAGAAGGTCATTGAAGTAGACATTCCATAACAATGGTCCCAGCACGCTGGTAAAGGGCTCTTGATTCAGATATTTAGGGCTGCCCTCCATTTCCTTGGATGACGTCATATTATTTTCCATTATCTAGGTACTGGATGGCATCCATAGGATCAGTATTTCCAATGATAATAGTTTTAAAAATAATTTCCGTATCTCTGGTCTCCCACCCTCTCCTCCACCCTTGTCTCCTCTCACTCATCCACCCTTTATTCCCTTCCCCTTATTTTCCTCATTTTTCTCCACTTTCAAATAGTTGTTTCTTACCTGTTTTAATTAGGCTAATTATTTTTCAATTTTAATCTCTTGTTTATCTCTGCATAATCTAAGCTCCACCTCTTTTCTAAAAAATTCTATATTGTCGTTAAGCTTTCTTGCTTATTTTATCCGTCATCCCTTCATTGAGCTGCTCAAACTCAGCCTTATTACAACCACCTTCCTCATGGTCTGACAATAATATCCTGTCCCTTGCTGTTGGGCTTGTTGCCTCCTATATTTCCATGATTGTGGTTGCACGGATCGAAGCATGTATGTTCGTATGTGTGTGTGTGTGTGTGTGTGTGTGTGTGTGTGTGTGTGTGTGTGTGTGTGTGTGTGTGTGTGTGTGTGTGTGTGTGTGTGTGTGTGTGTGTTGTATTAATCTGCATCAAAATCCTTCTAATAATTTGCTAAATATTTATTGGCTGTTAACAGCCACTGAGAAAATAGTAGACAATATTTAGGAAGAGATACTTCTGAGTACATGGGTAGAACATTCGAGTACCTCAGAGCAGGACATTTAAACAGACAAAGAGTACATAGTATTCCTTTCTTTCGTTATTTGAAAAGGTCACACAGAATAATAGCTATCCGTATCTACAGTATCTAACGAGAAACTTATTTTCTCAAACCACTTATAAATGATTAGAAAAAGCTTAGGGCTGGCTTTTTTTATATCTTATAATTTCATCCTTGATATCTCAGAAACCTTCCTACCACATATGGGTAGTGGGGGGATGATGGTAGGGTGGGGTTGGCACCGACCACTAACCCAGTCTAAGGGTAACAGTGGCCGGTGACACTTACGCTACTCTGAGACTTCTCTCCCTGCTTTGGTTGCTCCCTTGCAACATTGCACAGCTCCTCATGACGCACTGAAAAGTGTGAAAGTACTTGTGCTAAAGATTTCCACACCCCTACCCCCCGTGGCTTGTCATACATAGTTACGATTACCCGTCTGCGATTGTATATATATATATATATATATATATATATATATATATATATATATATATATATATATATATATATATATATATATATATATATATATATATATATACAATCCTTGATAATGTGAGTAGTCACGAAAGCGCTTGGAATTTCTCTATTCTTTCAGAGTGGTTGTTTTGCATATATATATATATATATATATATATATATATATATATATATATATATATATATATATATATATATATATATATATATATATATATATGTCGTGCCGAATAGGTAAAGCTCATCAATTAGCAAGAATTCATTTATAATTAAGTCCTTTCTAAAATTTTCTCTTATATCTTTAACTTATATTTTTTCATTTGTGTTAGTGTAAAAATTAGTAATTTTGTACCAAAAGAATCTTAGAAATCTTACCTAACACTATTATAATATGCGCAATTTAATTTAGCCTAATCCACCTAAATATCTCTTTGACTCGTCGGAGTCTTCAATTCCAATTGTGATCTCTTGTTGTTCTTTCCCATCTCTGGAACTTCCTGTCTTTAACCACCTCGTCAATTCCTCGCAGTATTTTATATGTAGTTATCGTGTCTCCCCTAACCCTCCTGTCCTCCAGTGTCGTCAGGCCGATTTCTCTTAACCTTTCTTTGTGGGCCAATCCCCTTAGCTCTGCGACTAGTCTTGTTGCAAACCTTTGAACTTTCTCTAATTTCTTGTCGTGCTTGATCGGGTGTGGATTCCAAACTGGTGCTGCGTAGTCGAATATGGGCCTGACGTACATGGTGTGTGTGTGTGTGTGTGTACGTGTGGATGTGTGTGTGAGCGTGTGTGTGTGTGTGTGTGTGTGTGTGTGTGTGTGTGTGTGTGTGTGTGCGTGCGTAAGCATATTACAAATGTGTGAATATATGTCGGATACGTATTTTGTGTTTGGGCAAATCATAATAACACGCGAGAGAGCATATATATATATATATATATATATATATATATATATATATATATATATATATATATATATATATATATATATATATATATATATATATATATATATAAAGAGTATCACAGTTAAATATTAAACCAATGTTGAGCGCTTGCACACATGTGTGTGTGTGCGTGTGCCTGTTCCATATATGTGTGTTGCATGTATGTGTGAGTGCCGGATATAGAGAAATGAAACCGTGATGTAATACATTTGCACACAGCTTTGTGCATATTAAAGACACGGACTGGAATATATAATTAACATTACAGAGCAGCATCAGGCAACCAGCGATAATTCTGCTGAAGCAACATTCACTCCAACCAATTTTATGTAGAATAATTTCAGGTGAAATTATCACGAGAAGATTCATTACCATGAATTATTTGAATATGATTGAGTACGTGAGAGAGAGAGAGAGAGAGAGAGAGAGAGAGAGAGAGAGAGAGAGAGGGGGGGGGAGGTAAACTTGTTCTGAAGAAACGTTCCAAATCATTTGTACGAAATATAATACTTTCCTGTTAATTATAATGAATTTTAATAATAAATTATTTTTGTGTATATTGTGTATTTTCTCCGTGTGTCCAAATTTCTGGGAAACATTATTATTATTCCTATTATTATTATTATTATTATTATTATTATTATTATTATTATTATTATTAGTAGTAGTAGTAGTAGTAGTAGTACTAGTAGTAGTACTCAGGAAACTGTAATAACACAGTTGCAAACAAATCAGGGCTGGCCTGTGATGGCTTCATGTCCCGTTCAGCAATTTATTACATTAATATGGAGTGCTAAACCATTATGGGTCATTCAGCTCAAGGAGGAGGCACTCATATTCGACCCATGGAAAGGAAGTGGTAGCTCCATTTCGTTGCATCAAGATCCCTTCACTAACCGCCCCACGCTAGGAGGGTGGGATATCAACTGTTATTACAGTAACCGCTGATTGCACAAACGTCTACGGACGTCGCCCATCAGACTTCACTATGTTGACCTAACAGAATTCTTGCATTCTTTCCGAAGATATGTGGTATAATAATAATGATGATAATATTAAAAATAATAATTCAAAATTGTAATTATTATTATTATTATTATTATTATTATTATTATTATGATTATTATTATTATTATTGTTATTATTGTTATTATTATTAATGGTAATAGTTGAATATTAGTTGCAGTAGTAACAGTAGTAGCAGTAGTAGTAGTAGTAGTAGTAGTAGTAGTAGTAGTAGTAGTAGTAGTAGTAGCAGCAGCAGCAGCAGCAGCAGCAGCAGCAGCAGCAGCAGCAGCAGCAGTAGTAGTAATAGTAGTAGTAGTAGTAATAGTAGCAGCAGTAGTAGTAGTAGTAGTAATAGAAGCAGTAGTAGTAATAGTAGTAGTAGTAGTAGTCTAGTTCAGTAGTTTTTCGCATATCTCGGTAAATCTCAAAACAGTTTAATGTGACGGCGAGCGTGGGGGGAGAGGGTTAAGTATGAATATACAGTACAGTGTCAACATCAGCAAGGCTTACGCTGCTTGGATGGTTTCTCCGTGCCGCTTGCCACTTCGCTTCCCAGATCATCCCTCCAGGTATGAATATAGTTTAAGAACCCGCATAAATTGCCCGAGAGGATGAGGAGGGCGGGGAGTGTGAGGATTTACATCCAGAACTCGTCTAGGATAAAGTGGGTAGGCACAGCACGCAGCGCTCCACCATAAAAGGAAATGTGAGATAGAGTGGTGTTAGAGTGCTTGGCTCTGCTGGAGGTGGAATGTAATCAAACTAAAGCAGGCTAAATTGCCAAATTTCCCACGGTGACTGTGTGGGAGAACGAGAGAGAGACTCTCCCAGGGGGACCTAGGAGATTCTCGGTCGATAGTGGCCCCTTACACCAACCCTCAGAGATCAAAGTAACTCTCTTCATATACGTGAAGAATGTGCTCTCACAGACACCCTCTGATCCTTTGGTACCCTTCAAGGGAGTAGGAGGGGTCCCTTGATTCTCGTGAAGGGCGTTTGATTCAAGGAATTAGAGCTACTTTCACTCTCTCTGAATCAACCTGATGCCCTTCCATTCACCATGCGAGTATAGCGTTTTCTCTTCAACACAATAATAATAATAATAATAATAATAATAATAATAATAATAATAATAATAATAATAATAATAATGTCCCTCAATCTTAAGAGGTTACAGAAACTATGAGCACCAGATAATAAGACTTTCTTCAGATCATTAACCCATAAGGGCTCGTAACTCGTAATCATCCAAGAAAACTAATCTCTGTGACTTATTTCTGTGAAGAGTCATTAGTTCTTTTCCAGGAAGTGACACATAAGTCGACCTGCTGCTGGGTACGTATTTAATACTATGCGAGCAGTGGCAGTAGGCAAGAAGAGGTTTCCCCAAATCATCTCACCTCATCCAGGATTCGAACTCTGGTGCTCTTTGGCTATGAACCAAACACTGTATGCGCTACGGAATGTCAAATATTTAGTCACAGAACTTAATGTCATCCATCGCAAGAACCTTAGTCTGTCTTGCCTATGTCGAATTATAAATGTAACGAGATTTCTTCACTCATTTTATGGGGGTTCTACATCCTATTTATGACTACTACTGTGCTCCTATTAGTATACTGCTTAATTTCTACCTGTCTACATCTGAATTCCGCTTCATATACACCTGGGTTTCAGTTTTGTTTATACCTGGGTTTCCATTTCGTATTTAATCGGTTCCCAGTTCTTCACCTGAGTTCCCGTTTCGTCTGAGAGTTGGTCCTTTTTAACTAAATCTGGATTCCTATTTCATCCAGTCCTGGGTTCTATTTTGTCTAAAATTGGGTTCTCTATTCTTTTACTCCTGGATTCGAATTTAGTGCACTGGCTTTCTCTTCATTGCAGTTATTAGTATTCTTAAAAGTGTTCCATCCCCAGAATGTTTACTGTCAGTTAATAATCTCTGAAAGTTATTTAAAACATAAAAACTGTAATGCAACTGCATGTACATCGCCGACATCAAAGAACCTAATTTAACACCATTCGACCTAGCCTAATTTAATTTAACATAGTCTAGCCTAAACTTAACCCAGTCTCAACCAGTCTAGCTAAACCTAAATTACCCTAACCATTCCTTACCTAACTAAATCAATACTTCCCCTCTAGTGGGAATAGACCACATTAGATATAGCAGCCATTTAGAGTCTAGTTAAAATAAAATTAGCCACAGTGAACACAAGAAAATACATCTGCTCCATATATCATCAAGCCTTAATTGTACCGGGGAATAATTCTTTTCTATCAGATAGAAAGAGAATTTGCAATTTTTCCCAAACATTCATTCATATTTCAAGACACTCTCAAATGTTGTCTTATAATATACACGAGTACATGAAACATATTATTTATGCTTTCCCTGCATCAAAAAACTGAAGAGATAACGTATCATTCAAAGGGGAAAAAGTCAATTTTGATTCGTTCTCCACTGTATCGTTTTCAACGTCACAGCCAAAGAGTGGATACAGCTGCATCCTGCTGACAGTAATGATGAAAAGACAGAAAACATGCAAATACTAAGCAAGTTTTCATTGTGACATAGTTTTTGGTCTATATAGGATTTTATGTAGTTCATGATCAAGTTGTACATAGATCGAAAGAACGAGACTGGTGAAAGGAGTGATTTCCGTCACACCGGACGGGATTTCGATCTCTGGTAATTGAAAAAAAAATTAATGTCAGTTCTATTTTGTTCTGAGGTAATCTGAAGCAGTTTTAATGAAACGATCTGATTATTTTCTGTGGAGCAAGTTGACATAATTGTGTTTTTTTCCCCACACCGATACCATGCTTAGCTCCGGTGACCCCTCTCCCTAAATGTGCAATTTTGCAGCTAGATTAACATTCCTTCGTAAATGAATACAGAAATTCTATTTTTTGTATGCTAATTTAATCCTCATAGATGTGAAGTATTAGCTAGCTTCCAGTTCGGTACGTTGCAGTATTGATAACACGAGTGTGCTTAGTTGGCCACTTTGTAATGTTGCTAACACGTGTTAGTTGGTTGGCTAATGACGCTTAAAGGCTATCGACTACACGAGGATTATTATGGCTGAATGTCTCCTGTTCATCAGCATTTAATTAAACTTTAGTACCTAAAATATGGATTAAAGTAACTCTCAGCATATATAGAAACTGTTTACTATACCAGTCTCCCTGGTGTTGTGTGGAGATTCTTAATTAAAGTTTCTCTGGTGTTGAAGTGACTGTTCACTGCTCCAGTCACTCTAGTGTTGTACAAACTTTAATACATGAGTGTCTCTCAGTCTCTCTGGTGTTATGGAAACTTCACTACTTCAGTCTTTCTGTTATGGAAACTTCACTACTTCAGTCTTTCTGGTGTTATGGAAACTTCACTACGTCAGTATCTCTGGTGTTGATTAATTTGCCCTTCGAGATCCATTTCCCACCCGGGAGTCGCTGCTCTCGTTGCCATGACAACTCAGCGAGTGCCACCTACAGTTCGCCAGATTAAAGGAAAAAAACATGATCTGTCTGACCGACGCTGAAAACTTTTGGTGGTAAGGAATTTTTCCGTAGGAGAATAATTATCCCAGATTAATTAGCTCCCCTGTACGAGCCGGAGTTAATGGTAGGAATACAGGTTATGCAACGAAAACAAATCAGCTACTTCCAGCTTGGACGAACATCACAGGCGCTCAGGGACACAAGATAACGCAACTGAAACAGGAATCTCACCTTGAATAGTAAGGTAAACTCAGGTCTATTTTCACATTTTGGTAAAGAAGACACACAGTGAAGAATAAGGTTATTTTTTGGTGGGTAGACGTTGGTTGGTTGGTTAATGGGGTCCGGAGCGTACTTACTGCAAGATAATCATTAAGGCTTCATGTCACCTGCTCACCACCAGTCAAGATTTCTTTAATCCCTGGAGCAGCAATTAAAGTAAACTCTCAGTGTATATATAATGACAGACCTTTACCTCTCGGTGTATATATCCTGAGATACAAAAGGTATATGCTGTCAGAAGGGGTTGAAGAGATAAGGTGAGCAAAATTACTGAAGTGACGATGCTTGGGGTAGTGGAAATATTCAGAAGGTATACTGGTCAGTGTTACTAAACCACAGCCTGCTTTCTGGCCAGTATATTTGCTCCCATCCTTACAACACTGTCCCCTAGAGTGCCCCTGTAGTATAGTGGTTCCCAACCTTTTCACCACCTAGGACCCCTTCTTTTTAAATTAGTTTTACCACGGACACCAGGTTTTCGAAATGTCTGTCCTTAATAAGTCAATTTTATTACCTAATTTTCCCAGTTTAATCTCTTAATTAACATGCATACATAACAGAGTATACAGTTAAATAAATGACAGTATTAAAATACTTACTTGTTTAATGAGATGGATACTACTGCTTTGTTGACATTATGTTCCGTATTTCAGCCGATTTGGAAACGGCTTTCAAATTTTGAATGTTTATCTTTATCAGCCTTATCGTAAGTAATTGTACATTTTACACTACAGCCTCTTCAAATTTTGAACTTAGCTCACGGACTCCCAGTACTACCTATGTGGACCCCCAGTACTATCTTTGTGGAACCCCAATACCACCCTTCTGGAACCCCAGGGCTCCACGGACCACAGGTTCTGAACTGCTGCTCTAAGTATGATGCGAGCTAGTCATTTAGCTAAGCTACATTAATCTTCGTTCTGTTTAATGCTGTTCTGTGTCCTAATTAAAGTATTTTCTGTCTTCTGGTTCTGAGTCTAAGCTCGTTAACTTACTTGGCATCTTGCCATTCATTAAGGCATTAATGTTTATTGCAATGAATTATGCAGATTTTGCAGGAGGTTCGAAAAGAGGCATGCAAATACTGTCCAACAACTCTCACCGCTACACCTTGAGGCTTCGTGATGAATTCTGAAACAAGCCTTCAAGTGTAAGTTTTGAAAGATTAGCCAAGGCAATACCTGAGACTCAATGAAGGTTCTGTGCAAAAATGTTCGTGAAGAGGGCGAGGGTGAGGGCCAAAGGGTAAAGGGGTGAGAGCAAAGGGTAAAGGAGTGAGGGCGAAAATGTAAGAGGGCGAGGGTGGGGCCAAAAATGTGGGTGGATTATTTACCTTTTTAATTAACGTCAGCAGGTACTATGACACGTGTTACCAACAAGAAATAGAATTTCTTACACACAGAAATGAAATGTGTCCTTTCACATGACATTCCACCAGGACTGGAGTTTCTTACCCGCAAAACTGAAGTGTTGTCGTACGTAAGATACGATACTCCAGTAGAACGGGAGTTTCTTGCACACGAAACTAGAGTATTTCCTTACGTAAGATACGACATTCCAGCAAAACCGGAGAATCTTACTCACGAAATTGGAGTGTCTGCTTACGCAGGATATGTCATTCTAACAGGTACAGGGAATCGATCCAGGGTCCTTGCGATTTTGAGTCAAATGACCTCACCAATGTGCTATGCAGCAGAGTGAGTGGGAGTAAACGAGTGAGATGCATGTTGGCTGGAGTGTGTTGGGTTAAATGAAAATTCCTAAGGGCAGGTTATGATAGCATTAGCTGATTCACTATTGAAATATTCTCTCGCCTAAAGGCTTCAGCAAGCTATATGTTGACTGATAAAATTTCAATGCGCTGCATCTGGAGTTTTCATCCACTGCTCCTTCCTAGACAGTCATCTAGTTCTTCCTGGGGAATGCATTTCCGTTCTTCCTAGGGAATGCCTTTCCGTTCTTCCTGGGGAGATACCTTCCAGTTCTTCCTAAGGAAGTATATATACAAAACACACACACACACATACACACATATATATATATATATATATATATATATATATATAATATATAATATATATATTATATACATTATATATGTATATAATATAGGTAAAACTTGCGATTTTGGCTTAAATAGCAACGTTCTTCTTGCCGAATAAGGCAAGCGAAAATTTGTGTTTGCAATAATTTTGCAAAAATCATTCTTACCCTAACGAAGAAATATATTTCATTTTGTCTGTTTATTATTAAATTATCGTAAACTTATCGGAAATATAATTAGTTGGATTAGGCTAAATTAAATTTCTCATCTTATAATAACGTTAGGTAAATTTTCTAAGGTTCTTTTGGTACAAAATTATGAATTTTTACATTAACATAAATGAAAAATATATATCTTTAAACGTATAAGAGAAAATTTTAGTATGGACTTAATTTTAAATGAGTTCTTTCTATTTGACCAATTTTACCTATTCAGCACATGTATTTATATATATATATATATATATATATATATATATATATATATATATATATATATATATATATATATATATATATAGTTTATTAATGCGTCAGTCATTTCCCAACTAGATAGGGTAACCCTAAAAAGAAGAAACACTTTCATCCTCACTCCCCCCTGACTCTCTTGCGAGAGTTTTGCTGACACTGCATCTGCAAGATATCTCCAACCGTCCTTCATAGTGCAGGCACTTACTTCCAAACTCCAGGACTCAAGTCCGGCTAACCGGTTTTCTCTGAATCCTTTTATGTTACTTTGCTCACACTACAACAGCACGTCAAGTCATAAAAACGATTTACCTCCATTCGTTCCTATCTAACACGCTTACGCACGATTGTTGTAAGTCTAAGCCCCTTGCAAATAAAAACTTCCTTTACCCCCTCCCTCCAACCTTTCGTAGGACGAGCCCCAGCCCGTTTCCCTCCACTACAGATTTATAAGCCCTCACAGTTATTCTATTTTGTTCCAGTATCTCTGAATGTCCGAACCACCTCAACAACCCCTCCTCAGCCCTCTGGATAATGCTTTTAGAAACCCTGTACCTCCTATTAATCTCCAAGATACGGATCCTCTACATAATATTTACACCACACATTGCCCTCGGATACGACATCTCCACTGCCTCCAGCCTTCTCCTTGTTGCAGATATTTACCACTCATGCTTCAAACTCATATAAGAGCATTAGTACCACTATATTCTCACACATTATCCTCTTTGCTTCCATGGATAACGTTTTTTGTCTCCACAGACTCCTCAGTTCACCACTCGTCTTTTTTCCCTCGTCATTTCTATGTTTCATTTCTTTCATAGACATCTGCTCACAAGTCCATTCGGAAATATATGAATACATTCATTTCCTCCATACTCCCTCCCACCGAACAGATATGCAATCTTTCATTACCTATTTTTTTTTGTATTCTCAACATTTTGTTCTTTCCTATATTCAATTTTAATTTCTTTTTTTAAGTGCTATCTCAAATTCGTCCACCAATCTCTGCAACGTCTCTTCAGAATCTCCCAAAAGCAGTGTCACCAGAAAAAAAAACTTTGATATCCCTTAATTTGTTTTATATTGTTTTCACACACACATTGTATATATATATATATATATATATATATATATATATATATATATATATATATATATATATATATATATATATATAAGCAAATATCGCAAACCAAGCGATACAAGACGCAAAACAACCACGGGGGGAGTAGAATAATACCACTAGGCCTTTCGTGTTGCGGTCAACACATCATCAGGAGCTTTCAAAATTGCAGAAAAGAGGAGGGGTTCTAGAAAATAACGTTCCCAGAGGACAGCCTTTACTGGAGAGAGAGAATAGTGTAGGGAGAAAGGAGAGCACCGAAAATGACCAGGCACCCCAAGGCCAACGTGTAGTTATTATTCTACTCCCCCCGCTGTTGTTTTGCATATATATATATATATATATATATATATATATATATATATATATATATATACATATATATATATATATATATATATATATATATATATATATATATATATATATATATATATACGCATATATCTGTGTGTGTTTATATATACTGATATATATTCCCTCCATGAGCACATTCACTGTTTTTCTCAGTGTACAAACACCAAGAGAGAGAAATACTCATCTGATGGGGCTTATATCTTGCTTCTGATGGTTCTCAGATCTTGCTTCTGATGGGTCTTGTATCCTGCTTCTGATGGGTCTTGTATCTTGCTTCTGATAAGTCTTATGTCTTGCTTCTGATGGTTCTCTGATCTTGCTTCTGATGGGTTTCAGATCTTGCTTCTGATAGGTCTTATATCTTGCGTTTGATGGGTCTCGACTCTTACTTCTGACGAGTCTCAGATGTTGCTTCTGATGGGCCTCAGATCTTGCTTCCGATGGCTGTCATATAATGCGTCTGATGGACCTCAGATCTTGCTTCTGATTGTTCTCATATCTTGCGTCTGATGGGTCTCAGATCTTTCTTCTGATGGTTCTTACATCTTACTTCTGATGGGCTTCAGTTTCTGCTTCTGATGGGTCTCAGATCTTGCTTCTGATGGGTCTCAGATCTTGTTTCTGATTGTCTCAGACCTAGGTCTTCAAGAGGTCTCAGGTCTGTGACCGGGTGTCGGCCATGCACAACACGTTAAGACGTGATTCTCCAAGAAATTGTTTGAACATTTTCCGATCAGGCAAGAGAGCGCAATCCTGGCAGAATCTGTTTGATTTTCAAATGTTTGCGTAAGGTAATATTCGTGTTATTCTGCCTGGCAGCCGCTCTGACTCTGTATATACAAGCATTTATAGTCAGTGCACCTTCCAGGAAGGAAGGTCCCTTGATACTGCTGAACTGCTTTTGATCCGGGGCATTAGAGCAACAGCCTCCTTGAGTCAAACCTGATTACCGCCTATTCAACTTGGGTTGAATGACGCCTATGGGTTTAGCGTTTATAAATGAAAATATTATAAATAATTATAGCATTGTAGGAAAATGGTTCGGAGAACCGACAAGTTGATAAATTAGACACATGTGCAACACTTGGGTATCTTTAATGAGGAAACGTTTCGCTACACAGTGGCTTCATCAGTCTATGCAAAGGAGAACTGTGAAGAATAGAAGGAGTTTGAGGTAATTAGTCCCTCAGTCTGGAGTCGATGTAATCAGTCCATCAATCTTGAAAAAGATACCCAAGTGTTGCACATGTTTCTAATTCATCATAGGAGTTGCATCATGCGACATTACATGAGACAGTCACATAAATAGTCTTAGGATATCACATAATCTCCTATGCCACTTACTACACTGTCCTACAATATATCTGTCGTACAGCATCAGGTAGCAACACACTAATGATATTCCCTATTTCGTTACAGACAAGAAATTATCGGATTTTAAGCTGTGCCTCCTTTCTTGTAGCTATCACTTATCTCTAACCTGAATTCGTTTCATTATACATACAATACACACACACACACACACACACACACACACACACACACACACACGACACTGGAGGCCAGGAGGGTCAGGGGAGACATGATAACGACATATAAAATACTGCGCGGAATAGACGAGGTGGACAAAGACGGGATGTTCCAGAGATGGGACACAGACACAAGAGGTCACAATTGGAAGTTGAAGACTCAGATGAATCAAAGGGATGTTAGGAAGTATTTCTTCAGTCATAGAGTAGTCAGGCCATGGAATAGCCTAGAAAGTGATGTGGTGGAGGCAGGAACCATACATAGTTTTAAGGCGAGGTATGATAGAGCTCATGGGGCAGGGAGAGAGAGGACCTAGTAGCAATCAGCGAAGAGGCGGGGCCAGGAGCTGTGACTCGACCCCTGCAACCACAAATAGGTGAGTACAAATAGGTGAGTACACACACACGGCGTCATGAGGAGCTATGCAATGCTACAAGTGTAGCAACAGAGAAGGAAATGAGGGAAAGTTTTCTCAGAGTAAGGTAGTGGTGACACCAGTCAGCTTCTCTCACATATGAGAGGCACGGGTCCGTCTGCCAACCAAAATGCCACTCTCCCCACTCCACTAAATATGGGGCAGGATAGAAGAGGCGCTCTTAGTTTACAGAAAGAGGGAAACAGAATAATGGATGCAATAGCTAGCCCTAAGCTTCATCTACTCGTCGCCAGCTAGTCATGTGACATAAGAACTTAAGTTGCACTAGCGCATAATACACGTACAAAACAATGATATTATGTGTCAACTTTCTGAATAATAAGAGTCGAATGCGCTCATTTCTCAGCTTAAAATACCGTACGTCCCGGGAGTTTCTAGAATGTTCGGAGGAATCTCTTCAAACATTCCTAAATATTTGTAGCCTACCAGTATCCTCAGTATCAATTATTATGCCTGTATCTTGGATACTTATGAATCATCCATAGTATTCCGAT
Source organism: Cherax quadricarinatus (assembly GCF_038502225.1). Taxonomy (NCBI): domain Eukaryota; kingdom Metazoa; phylum Arthropoda; class Malacostraca; order Decapoda; family Parastacidae; genus Cherax; species Cherax quadricarinatus. Next base: position 9,531,835 of record NC_091360.1, read on the forward strand.
TATTCTTTAAGGCCTAATAACCAGGCAAGTCATGAATTTTCTGATAATTCTTTATCACCACATACCAGCCTAACTCTGTTGGGTTGTAATCCACTAAGCTAGTTGCAATCACCATGTTGCAATCACTGCAGTCACTTAACCTTATGTAGCTGTACCCGTAAAATACCTAAATGGATTTTCTACTAATTTTTATATATTATACCCACCATGTCGAAAACAGTGATTGCAGTCACTTAACACTGTGTACCTGTTTGCAGGACGGGCAGTGCACGTTCACGATTGAAGAAACATGAGGACGATTGAAGAAACATGAGGATAGGTGTGAAGAACAATGGTCTAACATACTTAAATACTCACGGAGCCTCGTGGCATAATGAGCAATCCTGCGTTTCTGTATAGCACTTTTGCTTAAGGTTGTCCATCATAGATAGCACCAAATAGCTACTGAGATCGTACAATCCATAACTTGAATTATATATGGCATTCCTATCATGTTTCAAGAGCATGGCTTAGGCTGTTATGCGGCGATAAAGGATAATCGGAAAATTCATGAATTGTCTGGTTACTAGGTCATAAATAATAATCGGAATTCTATAGAAAATTCACAAATAACAAAGATATGGGTATAATAATTGATTCTGAGGTTATCGGTAGTCAGAATTTCGAATTATATAAAGAGATTCTTCCTAACATTCTAGAACCTCCCGGGACGTACAATATTTTAAGCTGACAAATAAGTGCATTCGACTCTTATTAGTCAGAAGGTTTACATATAAAAATCATAGTTTTGTGTGTGTATTATCCACTAGTGCAACGTAATCTCTTATGTCACATGACTTGTTCAAGGCGATAAGTTGAAGATTTGATATAGCTGTTACATTCCCTGTTTCCCGTTTTTATTTACTCATAGAACCTTTTCTACCCTACCACTTATGTGGAGAGGTGGGTAGGATGGGTGCGTGGTTGGCAGATGGACCGATACCTCTCATATGTGAGAGAAGCTGACTGGTGTCACCACCCTACTTTACTTTGAGAAAAAATTCCCTCATGTTTTCTATTGCTACTGTTACAACATTGTACAGCTCCTGATGACGCACTGAGTTGTGTGAAAGTACTTGACCTGAAGATTTCCATTCCCTGTGGTTTGCCTTGCATTGTTAAGATCGCCTGTCTGCGATAGTATTGAATATATATATATATATATATATATATATATATATATATATATATATATATATATATATATATATATATATATATATATATATATAAGTAGTGCCGAATAGGTAAAAGTGGTCAATTACCAAGAACTCATTTAAAATTAAGTACTTTTTAAAATTTTCTCTTATACTTTTAAAGATATTTTTTTTTTCATTTTTTTTTTATTATCACACTGGCCGATTCCCACCAAGGCAGGGTGGCCCGAAAAAGAAAAACTTTCACCATCATTCACTCCATCACTGTCTTGCCAGAAGGGTGCTTTACACTACAGTTTTTAAACTGCAACATTAACACCCCTCCTTCAGAGTGCAGGCACTGTACTTCCCATCTCCAGGACTCAAGTCCGGCCTGCCGGTTTCCCTGAACCCCTTCATAAATGTTACTTTGCTCACACTCCAACAGCACGTCAAGTATTAAAAACCATTTGTCTCCATTCACTCCTATCAAACACGCTCACGCATGCCTGCTGGAAGTCCAAGCCCCTCGCACGCAAAACCTCCTTTACCCCCTCCCTCCAACCTTTCATAGGCCGACCCCTACCCCACCTTCCTTCCACTACAGACTGACACACTCTTGAAGTCATTCTGTTTCGCTCCATTCTCTCTACATGTCCGAACCACCTCAACAACCCTTCCTCAGCCCTCTGGACAACAGTTTTGGTAATCCCGCACGTCCTCCTAACTTCCAAACTACGAATTCTCTGCATTATATTCACGCCACACATTGCCCTCAGACATGACATCTCCATTGCCTCCAGCCTTCTCCTCGCTGCAACATTCATCACCCATGCTTCACACGCATATAAGAGCGTTGGTAAAACTGTACTCTCATACATTCCCCTCTTTGCCTCCAAGGACAAAGATCTTTGTCTCCACAGACTCCTAAGTGCACCACTCACCCTTTCCCCCTCATCAATTCTATGATTCACCTCATCTTTCATAGACCCATCCGCTGGCACGTCCACTCCCAAATATCTGAATACATTCACCTCCTCCATACTCTCTCCCTCCAATCTGATATCCAATCTTTCATCACCTAATCTTTTTGTTATCCTCATAACCTTACTTTGTCCTGTATTCACTTTTAATTTTCTTCTTTTGCACACCCTACCAAATTCATCCACCAATCTCTGCAACTTCTCTTCAGAATCTCCCAAGAGCACAGTGTCATCAGCAAAGAGCAACTGTGACAACTCCCACTTTATGTGTGATTCTTTATCTTTTAACTCCACGCCTCTTGCCAAGACCCTCGCATTTACTTCTCTTACAACCCCATCTATAAATATATTAAACAACCACGGTGACATCACACATCCATGTCTAAGGCCTACTTTTACTGGGAAATAATTTCCCTCTTTCCTACATACTCTAACTTGAGCCTCACTTTCCTCGTAAAAACTCTTCACTGCTTTCAGTAACCTACCTCCTACACCATACACATGCAACATCTGCCACATTGCCCCCTATCCACCCTGTCATACGCCTTTTCCAAATCCATAAATGCCACAAAGACCTCTTTAGCCTTATCTAAATACTGTTCACTTATATATTTCACTGTAAACACCTGGTCCACACACCCCCTACCTTTCCTAAAGCCTCCTTGTTCATCTGCTATCCTATTCTCTGTCTTACTCTTAATTTTTTCAATAATAACTCTACCATACACTTTACCAGGTATACTCAACAGACTTATCCCCCTATAATTTTTGCACTCTCTTTTGTTCCCTTTGCCTTTATAAAATTAAATATTTTTTTACGAAAGAACCTTAGAAAACTTACCTAACCTTATTATAACAAGCGAAATTTAATTTAGCCTAATTCAACTAAATATATTTTAGATAAGTTTACAATATTTTAATAATAAACAAAACCAATGAAATATTTTTTTTGGTCTGGTTCAGAATAATTTTTGGAAAATTATTGTTTACACAAATATTGGCTTCCCTTATTGGGCAAGAAGAGTGTTGCTATTTACGCCAAAATCGCAAGTTTTACCTATTCGGCACGACATATATATATATATATATATATATATATATATATATATATATATATATATATATATATATATATATATATATATGCAAAACAACCACTCTGAAAAAATAGAGAAATTCCAAGCGCTTTCGTGACTACTCACATTATCAAGGAACTATAGTTCCTTGATAATGTGAGTAGTCACGAAAGCGCTTGGAATTTCTCTATTTTTTCAGAGTGGTTGTTTTGCATATTTTGAAATCACCTGTTTACTGTGATCTTATTGCATATATATATATATATATATATATATATATATATATATATATATATATATATATATATATATATATATATATATATATATATGATCGCTACTAGGTCCTTTGTCTCCCTGCTCCATGAGCTTTATCCTACCTCGTCTTAAAGCTATGTATGGTTCCTGCCTCCACTACCTCAATTTCCAGATTATTCCACTTCCTGACAACTCTGTGATTGAAGAAGTACTTCCTAACATCCCTTTGACTCATCTGTGTCTTCAACTTCCAATTGTGACCCCTTGTTTCTGTGTCCCCTCTCTGGAACATCCTGTCTCTCTCTCTACCTTATCTATTCCTCGTAATATACTGTATGTTGTTATCATGTCTCCCCTGACCCTCTTGTCCTCCAGTGTCGTCAGGCCGAATTCCCTTAACCTTTCTTCGTAGGACATTCCCCTTAGCTCTGGAACTAGCCTTGTTGCAAACCTTTGCACATTCTCTAATTTCTTGACATGCTTGACCAGGTGTGGGTTCCAAACTGGTGCTGCATACTCCAGTATGGACCTGACGTACACGGTGTACAGTGTCTTGAACGATTACTTACTGAGGTATCGGACCACCACTCTCAGGTTTGCCAGGCGCCCATATGCTGCAGCAGTTATCTGGTTGATGTGTGCTTCCGGAGACGTGCTCGGTGTTATACTCACCCTAAGATCTTCTTCCTTAAGCGAGATTTGCAGTCTTTACCCACCTAGCCTATACTCTGTCTGAGGTCTTCTTTGCCCTTCTTCGTTCTTCATGACTTTGCATTTGGCGGGGTTAAATTCGAGTAGCCACTTACGTGCCCAGCCTGTCCAGGTCTCATTCTTCTCATTAACTTCACATCATCTGTGTGTGTGTGTGTGTGTGTGTGTGTGTGTGTGTGTGTGTGTGTGTGTGTGTGTGTGTGTGTGTGTGTGTGTGTGTGTGCGCGCGCGCGCATTAGTTAATAAAGAATTGTTAAACTCGTAGGGGTAATACATCAACTGGAAATATGGAAATATGAGATAATCAAGTTTGATATCAAGAGATCTTCACCAACATCAAGAAACACCCTAAAAGCGACTGCATATTATTTTTATTTAATAATATTTTTAGTCTCTGCCATCTGTCTATTCTCCCTTTGTTAAATATGTTATATATATAATGTTAATATTTTATGTTACTGCCATTATCACTTAGTCACACTTGGTAGCTTAGGGATCCAATAAAATTAATTGCTTTCTCTAGAGTCACTCAGATAATAATTACTGGTTGACAACGTGTCGAAGCTTAAACTCGTGTTTAATGTTCTCTAGTGTGGTTACCCCTTTGTTCACTTAACCCTTTGTTCAGTTTTTATCATTGTGTGAGTAGCTACCTAAATGTTGTTGTGGGGGTTGATACACAGCATCTGGTCCTGCGTCTTTCTTGCTATGTACTGGCGTGTGTGTGTGTATGTGTTTATGTGTGTGTGTGTGTGTGTGTGTGTGTGTGTGTGTGGGACAGTAGCAGTGGGATGTCGAGGATGAGAGGCCTCACACAGGCGTGCAGGTGACAGTAAGAGTCGCTCGTGTCTGCTCTGCAGGATCAATAACATTTGCTACAACCACCATCCATCACACACACACACGAGGTGTGGGATTACCTCCACCACCAGCACCACCACCACCAGCACCACCACCACCAGCACCACCACCACCAGCACCACCACCACTATCACCCCACCACCACACTACCACCATCACCACACCACATGTGAGATTACCGGCTCTTGTCACCACCCACACTGGCATGCTTGCTCATGAGGACAACGTCTCTCAAAGCCTGGCAGTGGCAATGATGCATAATGTGAGGCCTGTCTAATTATAGCAGATGTGCATAGATCTGCATGTTGATGCGTCTGCATGAATATAGATCTGTATGTGATAAAGTCTGCAAATGGTTAGGCCACCATAATTTTTACTCTGATGATACTGACTGTGAATATATTAGAATATCAGTGCTTTGTTCTGCATCACTGAACAGGAAATTAATTAATAATCTGAGCTGAATTCGTTAACTGAAAATAAAGGATGCAATTACTGTAGTAGTAGTAGTAGAAGTAGGTAGTAGGATGGTAGACAGCAACCGCTCAGGGAGGCACTACGGTCCTGCCAAGTGTGTGTAAAACGGAAGCCTGTAATTGTTTTACATGATAATAGGATTGCTGGTGTCTTTTTTATGTCTCATAAACACGCAAAATTTCAAATACGTCTGCTACTTCTACATAAACTTAGGTCACACTACAGATGTATGTACAAGCATTTATATACACACACCCCCTTTGTGTTTTCTTCTATTTTCTTACTAGTTCTTGTTCTTGTTTCTTTCCTCTTGTCTCCATGGGGAAGTGGAACAGAATTCTTTCTCCGTAAGCCATGCGTGTCGTGAGAGGCGACTAAAACGCCGGGAGCAAGGTGCTAGTAACCCATTCTCCTGTATACATTACTAAAGTTAAAACGAGAAACTTTTGCTTTTCTTTTTGGGTCACCCTGCTTCGGTGGAATACGGCCGGTTTTTTAATAGAAAGAATTACGTATAAATCATACAATGAGGTGAAGATAAGTTACTAGGATAGATCATGCAGAGAAGTAAAGATAGGTTACTGGGATAGATCATGCAGAGAAGTAAAGATATGTTACTAGGATAGATCATGCAGAGAGGTGAAGATGCAGTAAGTAATTGCAATACTAAGTAAAATTTAATAACTTTTTCAAGTGAATTATTTGTATCGTTGATACTATGTGTTGCCATACGTTATGGTGATGCATCCCTCTCACCTACACACACACGCACACATTATGTGAAAACAATAATATAAATAAAACACAAGAATATCAAGGAAAGGCTGTAATATGGTACGGACTAACAACACAAATTGTCAGACAAATGGCTGCTGGAATTCAGTCCTACAAGCGCAATGGAATGAGAACTGGGAATTGGGAAGAGCAAAGACGTGAGGGACAAAGGCTAAAAATCTCACTTAAGTAGGTCCTAGATGTAATCATAGTGCCGAGCTTATCGCCAGAGGCGCACATCCATCCAATAATTTCTGCGGCTAATGCATGTTTGGCTAATCTTACATTTTCAGTTATCACGACAGAGTATTATTTATGACCCTATGTGCGTCATATATCTGGCTCATATTGGAGTATGCGTCTCCAGTTGGGACTCTTACCTGACAAGTACACTAGTCTTGGATATAAACGAAATGAACTATGATGAGAGACTAAAACGAACTGAATAAATTGTTATTAGAGGGCAGCTGGGTCAAAGACATGATTACGTCGCAAAATATAGGAAACTGTATTACCCGTGTAACCGTGTACACGCTCGCCATCTCTTGATGTCAAACGGATACACGGAGACACAAATGAACGTCGAGGATAAAAAATGTGTCATCGGGATGAAAAGAAGTATTTCCTCAGGCTCAAGGTTATCAGGAAATATTGTAAGTTGGATAATAAATTAGTGGAGGCAGTTCCTTACACAGATTTATGATAGGGTCAACTAGTCTAGAAACTAGTGAGCTCGGTCACCACTAGTTGAAAGGTGGAGCTAAGACCTCTCACTCGATCCCTATAACTACAAACAAGTCAGTGCAAATAATTCACTACACTCTGATATGGAATATAGACTGGAAGTGTCGAGGCTACTGATTACGGTATGGTGATGCCGACAAAACTAGGAAAAGAACACAAAAAGAAAATTCAGGAAATAGCTAAACTTTCATCTCTATAAGGGATAGACCATCCTGAGAGATGTTAATTCCCAGGCAGTAGTAACTCCAGCTCTGCTGGAACAAACCCTTCTAAGCCCTTATAGCTGATGAACCTCTAATGGAACACTTGACAATGCTCGTTTCAGCACCATATGTGATCCAGCCTTCGTGGTGGATTATAAAATAGAAAGATAGTTACCTTTTGGTCCTACTGTGTAACTGTTATATAGAATAGGGTAGTTACACACTGTAAATGCCCTCCATTTTGCTAAATAAAAAAAAAGACTGAGAGTAACTGAAGAATTGACTTTAGATACCTTAGTACAGAGGACTTAAGAACTCTGTTGATGAGGTATGATAATACAATCATCCGATATGCTCGGTCACCTCACCTTAACAAACCTATCCAGAAATAGAAAAAAAATAAAGTGAGCATATTACAGAGCATATACACAAATAACCCGCATATAGAAAAGAGGAGCTTACGACGACGTCTCGGTCCAACTTGGACCATTTACAAAGTCACACTTTGTAAATGACTTTGTAAATGGTCCAAGTCGGACCGAAACGTCGTCGTAAGCCCCTCTTTTCTATATGCCTGTTGTTTGTGTATCGTTCCAGTCACGGTATTGTGCCTTCTTTTGTTATTTACAGAGCATATGATCATGCTAATACATGCAAGATGAACCTTGCATTATTTGCAAGGAATCTCTACAGTCACTTCCGACACTATGTACGACATAACTCGGGTTAATCTTGGATGCAGCACCAAACTAGAATCCGCAGCTCATAAACCATGTCAGGGCTGAAAAACACCAAGAGGGTCATAGAGAAAACAGTGCGAGAACTATGAGGAATAACATACGAAGGAAATATAGAAGGGGAATATAGAAGGGGAAAAACAAGAAAAGAAATTATTACGACGTATGAGGTACTCAAAGATCTCAAGAAGAAAAATAGAGTCTTCTGAAAAGGAAGGTAGTGAGAAGAAAAGAGAATACACGGAAGACATATTAGCTAATGAGTTATAGAGATGTCATGAAAGAGTTTCGTACTCTGAAGTGGATAGGAAGTAGAACCATCTTAATAAGGAAGCGGATGAAGCAAATTTCACGCACCGTTTTAGTGGAATGACGAGTTTCATTAAGCAGAGAACTGAGTAACGGATAGTGAATAGTTGAGAGGCGAGAGTGATGGGAGAAAGAGAAAGAGAGAGAAAGAGAGAGAGAAGGTAGAAAAAGAGGAAAAAAGAGTAGGTGAAAGAAGAGGTAAGGCTGCTCCACCTTTTACGACACTTGGTGGATCTTGCGAGGCAGTCATACCTGCACTAAAGTTGCCGCCGTGAGAACTTGCTACACATCCTGCAGAAACTGCCCACAGGCACTCCTGATGGCTGATCTGTCTCAGTAATGGCACTTATACACACACACACACACGCTCGCACACACACACACACACACACACACACACACACACACTCACACACACACACACACATACACACACACACACACATACACACACACACACACACACACACACACACACACACACACATACACACACACACACACACACACACACACACACACACACACACACACACACATACACACACACACACACACACACACACACACACACACACATACACACACACACACACACACACACACACACACACATACACACACACACACACACACACACACACACACACACACACACACACATACACACACACACACACACACACACACACGCTCGCACACACACACACACACACACACACACACACACACACACACACACACACACACACCTCCTAGGGCCAGGAGATGAATGTGTCGATAATGCTGTCAAAATTAGGCAGAGATCAACAGAAGCAACTCCTCACAACGAATTGTCGACATAGATCCTGTCGTCGTCGACGAATTAAAACTGCACAAATTTACAAAAATGTCAATTAGCAATTTATCCCAATTTTACTCCGTGTGTTTTCTGACGCATTACAGCTTCAGCCTCTGACAGCTCCCTGTTTGATAAAATATCAATAGTGTGATACATTAGTCTAACTTATATAACATAAAATTATACAAACGTATACATAACCACAAATACGAAACGAAAAAATACCTGCGCGCCACGCTTCCTAGCGAGATGTCTCGGCGCATATGCACAAATATGCATGAATTTCATGCATAGTGTGAGGAGACGGTGAATTACATTCCTCACTCACCGAGAATATAATGAAACACAAGAGTCTGAGAAGATGAGAACGATAAAACAAAATTCAACATTCCTCCAGAGTCTGTATTTTACGAAGGTACTTAAACATACATATATATATTTCTGCGGCTAGCCAGGATTCGACCCTGCTTCACCATGCCCAGCCTTGTGAGAACAGGACAAAGTACGCATCTTTCTATTCACTTGACCATCAATTCATCATTTCTCATATGTGGTTGTGGAACCTCAGAGACCAATTTCTACCTCATCTCGTTTGGGGATGAGGTAGAAATTAGTCTTTACGAACAGTATATATATTAATGAAATCACGAAATAAGTGATTCTGAATCATTAACAGATTTGTAGCTAACCAGGATATATATATATATATATATATATATATATATATATATATATATATATATATATATATATATATATATATATATATATATATATATATATATATATATGCAATAAGATCACAGTAAACAGGTGATTTCAGAATATACAAAACAACCACAGTGAAAGAATAGAGAAATTCCAAGCGCTTTCGTGACTACTCACATTATCAAGGAACAATGGTTGTTCCTTGTTTTGCATATATATATATATATATATATATATATATATATATATATATATATATATATATATATATATATATATATATATATATGTATATATATATATATATATATATATATATATATATGTATATATATATATATATATATATATGTATATATATATATATATATATATATATATATATATATATATATATATATATATGTATATATATATATATATATATATATATATATATATATATATATATATATATATATATATATGTGTGTGTGTGTGTGTGTGTGTGTGTGTGTGTGTGTGTGTGTGTGTGTGTGTGTGTGTAGGTACCACCTCCAGAACTGGACTGGGGGCCCTCGTCCTCAGAGAAACGTCCTTGAAGAAAAACTCGAGGGTTTCCCTGAGCTGTTTCAATATTTTTTCCCTTACTACCTCCTATGTTCTATATTCTATGTACTTTATTTATACACGATACATTGACAAAAAGAATACAATATACTAACATAATATACCAAAATAAACACATGCAAATATACAGCGGAGAGGCGAAGAGACGGGCCAAAAGCTGTGAATCGACCCCTGCAACCCCAAATAGGTGAATACACCCACACACACACACATCGTTTTTCATATTTCATTTTATTGTATATTTTATACTGTTTTCCGCTTCACATCACCTTTCTCTGTCCCTTTGTCTATCTCCTTCTACCATTGTATTTTATTATTTTTTTGTTTACCTGACTGACCGTCTGTAAATATTTGTTAGGAATTTTGCTTGTGTTTGTTCACCTAATTTCGTCTTCAAGGGATGAGTTTATGCTCACTGGCCCAGCTCTATCACCTTAATTAATGTGGTTGAAATCCTGCTCTTTTGATCTCTGTCATTTGTAGTTTTGAATTCATCGACTGGGTTATATACCACTGCATCGTATATAACCCAGTTTCTTTGGCTTGTTTTAATTACTAGTTTCACGTTCTGATCTCTGTTTAGGAGTCCTCTCATCTCAAATTGTCCGTGGTATGGGCGTATTTATTGATGCGTAAAACCAGTGCGGGTCAATTAGCATTACCAGTTCAGTCCTCCGTCTGATAATCGCGGCCTAATTTCTGACCGGTCACTCTGTTGGTGATTGTATCTCACAAATTGTAACCAATTCTTCTCTAGTTCTATAATCTTCTAGTGAAGAAAATAAGATTTTGCTGTCATGCCTGTCATTGTATTTCATTCATCGTAATTCTGAGACAAAATAAAGAAAATCATGCAGTCTGTACTGACGTTTTCTTCTGGGAAACTAAAGTATTCTCTACTTAGTCTACACATAAGGGATAGAATAAGTAAGTTTATTTAGATATAGGTACACTTAAAAACAATTACGCAAATTATTATTCATAGTAACATATGTGTAAATTACTTGGGATAATCCAAACAAGTCGAAGTGACTTATTTCCGTTGGAGTAATTGATATTAAAATAGGCAGCTCTCTCTCGCTCACAGTTTTAGTATTCACACCAAAGGTGTGATAATACTAATCCTGACTGGTGTTGACTGAGCAGCGGTGAGGGTGAATAACGCGTGGTGTGAGGATGTCACGCGTGGTGTGAGGAAGTGTCACGCGTGGTGTGAGGATGTGTCACTCGTGGTTTTAGAATAGCTCCTGTCTAGATTACTGATTAGGTTCCCGCAGTATTTTCCGAGGTGAAAATAAAAGACTGACGAGTCTTGCGAATTAGATGGTAAGACTGCGGCCTTTAAATATCCTTATGACACTTATTTTTTTATTTCTTCTGCAATTTCTTATGCATTTCAGAGAGAGAGAGAGAGAGAGAGAGAGAGAGAGAGAGAGAGAGAGAGAGAGAGAGAGAGAGAGAGAGAGAGAGGAATACGAGGATACCTCACTGCAACAAGAGGAAGTCTCCTGGGGAGCTGTTGTTGTGCTCCCAGGATGGTTGTACACAGTGATGGCGGGAGAGACAAGTGCCTCCACGTGTAAGGCGCAGGAGACGAGGTGTTACACCATGTGTGTCATGCTGGCGACTCTGAGGAGTGAGAGAGCACGGACACCTGAGAGAGGAGAACCATGGTGATAAAAGATAAGTGAGAAAAGAAGAAAAGGGATGAAAGATTATTTGAGTAAACAGATAGACAAAGGAGAAAAGAAGAGATTGGCGAGTGACAGATAAGAGACTGGTAAAGAAATGGGCGAATGAAAGAAAAGAATTTCCTACTGAGGTAAATGCAAAAAAAAAACAAGAAATATGGAGGAACAGATGGCTAAAAGAAAATGGAAAAGTGGGTGGAGGAATGAGTATATATCTGTCATAGGCGAGGTGAGATAAGCAACGGAAGGTAAGTGAAAGGAATAAAATAGGTAGACAAAGGTACACAAGGTACACAAAATGGGAGTTGTCATAGTAGCTTTATGCTGACGACACTGTGCTTTTGGGAGACTGTGAAGAGAAGTTGCAGAGGTTGATGGATGAGTTTGGTAAGGTATGTAAAAGAAGAAAATTAAAAGTGAATATAGGAAAGAGTAAGTTATACCTGGAGTATACCTGGAGAGGTTTTCGGGGGTCAATGCCTTCTTGGCCCAGTCTGAGACCAGGCCTCGTGGTGGATCAGGGTCTGAAGAATCAGGCTGTTACTGCTGGCCGCACGTAAACCGCCGTAAGAACCACAGCCCAGCTGATCAGGTACTGACTTTAGGTGCCTGTCCAGTGCCTTCTTGAAGACAGCCAGGGTTCTATTGGTAATCCCCCTTATGTATGCTGGGAGGCACTTGAACAGTCTTGGGCCCCTGACACTTAGTGTGTTGTCTCTTAGCGTACTCGTGGCGCTCCTGCTTTTTACTGGAGGAATTTCGCATCTCATGCCGAGTCTTTTCCTTTCGTAGGGAGTGATTTTTATGTGCAAGTTTGGTACTAATCCTGCTAGGATTGATTTTCCAAGTGTATATTATCATGTATCTTTCTCGCCTGTGTTCCAGGGAATATAAATCAAGGGATTTCAACCGTTCCCAGTAATTTAGGTGATGTATATGTGTACTGTGAAAGTTTTCTGCACACTCTCCAGGTCAACTTTTGCCTGCCTTGAAGGGGGCAGTTAGTGTACAGCAGTATCCCAACCTAGAGAAAACAAGTGATCATGGGCTTGGCGTCCTTAGTTTTGAAGGTTCAAACTGAGAAAAATTGACGTCGAATAGTTTTACTTGCTTTGTGATTACCATATCAGTGATATATACTTTAAAACTGATAATGTTAGATACATAATATGCTTAAAGGACTGAATAACCAAATGGTTCAACTGCTTAGCAAATAATACAAAAACAGACTATTATGGATTAATTACATGATGACAAACAAGGTCGAGCATGTTTTACTTTGTTCTTGCTTAAAATGCTTCAGTGACAATCTTATTTGTAACACAAAACTATCGTCATGAACACTGTGGACACAAATGCCTGCAGTTATTTCTGTGGGACACTAGGGGGTGGGTTGTAGCCCCAACAGATGGAATGTATGTCCAGAGGACCCCAATGAGAGATATAAATATAGGGTGGAGAGCACAATTATAGTTCTTCAACTCATCCCGAAGCTTTGAGGAAGGTAATGAGGATAACAAAAAAAAATAGATAACGAAAGATTGGATATCAGATTGGAGGGAGAAAGTATGGAGGAGATGAATGTATTCAGATATTTAGGAGTGGACGTGTCAGCAGATGGGTCTATGAAAGATGAGGTGAATCATAGAACTGATGAGGGGAAAAAGGTGAGTGGTGCATAAGGAGTCTGTGGAGACAAAGAACTTTGTCCACGGAAGCTAAGAGGGGAATGAAGGGGAGTATAGTTATGCCAACGCTCTTATATGGGTGTGAAGCATGGGTGGTGAATGTTGCAACAAGGAGAAGGCTGGAGGTAGTGGAGATATCTTGTCTGAGGGCAATATGTGGTGTTGAATATAATGCAGAGAATTTGTAGTTTGGAAATTAGGAGGAGGTGCGGGATTACCAAAACTATTATCCAGAGGGCTGAAGAGGGGTTGTTGAGATGGTTCGGGCATGTAGAGAGGCTGGAATGAAAAAGAATGGCTTCGGGAGTCTATAAATCTGTAGTGCAGGGACGGTGGGGTAGAGGTCGCCCTAGGAAATGTTGGAGGGAGGGGGTAAAGGAGATTTTGTGTGTGAGTGGCTTGGACTTCCAGCAAGCATGCGTGAGGGTGTTAGACAGAAGCGAATGGAAACAAATGGTTTTTAGGACGTGCTGTTGGAGTGTGAGCAGGGTAATATTTATGAAGGGATTCAAGGAAACCGGCAGGCCGGACTTGAATCCTGGAGATGGGAAGTACAGTGCCTGCACTCTCAAGGAGAGGGTGTTAATGTTGCAGTTTTATAATTGCAGTGTAAGAGCGCCTCTTGCAAGACAGTGATGGAGTGAATGATGGTGAATGTTTTTCTTTTCTGGGGCCACCTTGCCGATGTGTTAATTAAAATAATAAAAAGAGGCGATAGTGATACTGGGAATAAAGATGGTTAAGAGCGAAAGAAGGCTGGCAAAGGGATGAGGATAAATCTGTCAAGAGGTGACGCAAGATGGATTACGATGAGGAGAGAGAGATAGAGAGAGAGAGAGAGAGAGAGAGAGAGAGAGAGAGAGAGAGAGAGAGAGAGAGAGAGAGAGAGAGAGAGAGAGAGAGAGAGAGAGAGAGAGTGAGAGAGAGAGAGAGAGGCTAGCGAACCTGAG